>NC_069504.1:105823472-106075972 GCF_027579735.1 Bombina bombina
TGCGCACAAACAGCCGCAATAAAGCCCCTATCACTCGCACGTAACTGTTAACACGCCACTCGTATATATATATATATATATAGAACTTTAAAGAACTTTAAAGACTTTAGCTGTTAATACATTAAAAAATCACTTTAAATAATGAAAGTACAGACAAAAAATCCTGGGCTATAGATAGTAACACGGTTGTTGTACGGTGACAACTCTGTCACGCTAAACTGTGACTTGTGCGCAGTCAAACTCATGCCAGCAATTAAGTAGCAAATGTGACAGCCAGAAATTAATGGGGACAGTTATTAAATTCTATAGAAGATGCTAAACAATAATAGTGACAGTATCTTGTCAATGTTAGGTGCAGGCTGTCACAGTGCTCCCACAAACCCCTCTAATAACACACCTGCCATAACCTGTTGTGAAGTCCTTATACCAGTTGCAAGACAAGATAAAGCTTAATATATCTCGTCAAAAAACTAAATGATACTTTGCAGTAAATTAACCTTTAGGCTTCCAAAATTAATAAAGCCTAACGCAACCTTCCACCACTGCAATAAACTCCCTGTACTGCTACCTTTACCATATAGAACCCTACCATATAGAACCCTAACAATGACCCCCAAATTTCAATAAATTACACACTTAGGCCCCAAGTTATCAAAGTCTGTCGGACCTGATCCGACAGTGCAGATCAGGTCTGACAGACCTCGCTGAATACTGCGAGCAATACGCTCGCCGTATTCAGCATTGCACCAGCAGCTCACAAGAGCTGCTGGTGCAACACCGCCCCCTGCAGACTCGCGGCCAATAGGCCGCCAGCAGGGGGTGTCAATCAACCCGATCGTACTCGATCGGGTTGATTCTCCGGCGATGTCTGTCTGCCTGCTCAGAGCAGGCGGACAGGTTATGGAGCAGCGGTCTTTGTGACCGCTGCTTCATAACTGCTGTTTCTGGCGAGCCTGCAAGATCGCCAGAAACACGGGGCATCAAGCTCCATTCGGAGCTTGATAAATATGCCCCTTTATCTCAGGTCCAATGCTCTTTATTCAGTCTCCAACATTATTATTATTATCGGTTATTTGTAGAGCGCCAACAGATTCCGCAGCGCTAACATCCAGAGGAAATTCCCCATTCATGACCCTTCAGTGCAATACCTCAGAACAAAGAGACCCCTCTCAGTAAATCCCACACCACAATACTTTTATCAGCATCTACAGGATCCCTCTAATGTCAAAGGGAACCCTTCAAACACCTAAGAACACTCTTCCAGTCTCTAAACCCATAAAAATACACCCCCAAAAACAGCCCCAAAAAACCTCAAGCTCATTATTTGAATCTCTGTTCCAATGTATGTGGGAGTTTGTGAACACAGGAACAGGACCCACTGAATTCCTCTTATTTGATATTAGCATGCCCTAGTCAAGTATTAAAGGGACATAATACTCATATGCTAAATCACTTGAAACTGTATAACTGTAAAAACCTGACAGTAAAATATCACCTGAGCATATCTATGTAAACAAGGAAGATATTTTTACCTCACAATTTCCTCAGCTCAGCAGAGTAAGTGCTGTGTAAAAAGTTATACTCAGCTGCTGTCCAGCTGCAGGTAAAAAAAATAAAAAATTACGAAATTAACTGCAGCCAATCAGCATCAGCAGTGCTAAGGTCATGAACTCTTTTACTGTAATCTCATAAGATTTGACTTCACGCTCATGAGATTTCATAGGGAAATAACATGAGAGTGCACGAGGCTCAATCCCTTAGCTGTCCCGGGACAGACATACTGATTTGCTGCTTAGAATTCCTTTACAATGGGATGTGGCTACTGAGGAACTTTTGAGGTAAAATATCTTTCTTTTTTACATAGAGATGTTCAGGTTATATTTTCTAGTCAGCTTTTTACAGCTATGCTGCATCACTTTCAAGTGTTTCAACATTTGGGTATCATGGCCCTTTAAATGGACAGTAAAGTAAAAATTAAACTTAAATGGATTACGTAGAGCATGACATTTGAAACAACTTGCCAATTTACTTCTGTTATCATTTTTACTTAGTTCTCTTGGTATCCTTTGTTAAAAAGTAATCCTAGGTTAGCTCAGAAGTATGCACGTCTTCAGCTACCTGGCAGCATTGTGTGCAACAATGTTTATAGCATTGTTATACATAGTAGCAAACACAGCTGCCAAAGACTGCTAAAGACACATGCATGCTCCTAAGCTCTTATCATCCTACCTAGGTTTACTCTTCAGCAAAAGATAGCAAGAGAACAAAGCAAATGTAATAATAGTAGTAAACTAGAACGTTATTTAAAAATTGTATTCTCTGGGGCCGAATTATCAAGCTCTGAATGGAGCTTAATGTCCCTGTTTCTGCACGAGCCTTCCGGCTCACCGGAAACAGTAGTTATGAAGCAGCGGTCTAAAGACCGCTGCTCCATAACTTGTCCGCTGCCTCTGAGGCTATACGATCGGGCTGATTGACACCCCCTGGCCGTGAATCTGCACATTGCACAAGAAGTTCATTAGATAAATGCTGACAGCGTATGCTATTGGCATTTATCGATGTGCGGCGGACATGATACGCTACATTGTATCATGTCCGTCCGCACTTTAGTAAATCGGTCCCCAATTCTAAATCATGAACATTTAAGTTTGACTTTAATGTTCCTTTGTTTATATAATTTGTGAATTTGTGATTTAAATGACCCCTATCAGAAATTATGTAAATATTATTTTTGTTACATTGTAACATTGATCAAAAGGCTTTCATCTTCTTTCAGCTATGTCAGATATTCAGTTTGTAGCGCTCCAATATGTTATGCAAAAAACTCTGTACCCTGTGCTATCAATATATTTTCCACTTGTAATCTAGACCTATGTACTGTTCTGCAGCCGGTGACATTCCCT
This sequence comes from Bombina bombina, assembly GCF_027579735.1. NCBI lineage: Eukaryota > Metazoa > Chordata > Amphibia > Anura > Bombinatoridae > Bombina > Bombina bombina. The sequence continues at coordinate 105,826,376 of NC_069504.1, forward strand.
TTAAAAAGCCCTTATTCTTATTTTAAAAAGCCCTTACTCTTATTCCCTTTGTTGTAGACAATTAGGGAATGATATAAAGCTCCTGTATTAATTAAGCAATCACTGTGTAGCATGATGCTTGGTGCAGGATCCAACTGACTTCTACGGGGAGTGGAAAAAACACAATTGTCAAAAGTATATTACAGGAAAAGCTAACAAAATAAAAATAATATCTAATTAATCATTTTATGGGGGATGTACGCTTTTTGTGTAACGTCCCTCTAAGCCTCGCTAAACATGCCCCATATGTACTTGGATAGATTAAATTAAAAGTTGCACATTTTAAGTCGTATCTAAGCAGAAGCCAATCTGTTTCCTTGGGATTGTACGCCATTGCTTTGTCTGCTATTTTTAAATCAGAGGTATACATACTCATAGCAGATATTTTTTGTAGCAGTAAAAGTCTTCAATATGAGACCCTAAAGAGCAATTTCTCTCAAATGGTTCAAAGCATGCAATACCGCACCCCACCAGTGGCGGTTATAGGGGGCTAACAAAGGTGGTGAAAAGACACAGAACACATAATATATGGAGCCACTTGGCAGAGCATGCGCTGCCTTTTGCAGTTCAGCGGGGGTGGTACATGTGCCTTTGGAGGTGCATAGTGCCCCACCCGAGCACCATAGAACCGTCACTGTAGCCACAGAAGAAGATGATTTGTTGTAATTTGAAGAACTTTATTGTCAACCAGCTGCCATCACAACTGATCTCCAAATACTTCTCAAGTCTTGGCAGTTTCATTTTGAAATCATTATTTCTCAATATAATGAAAACACCACCAATGATGAAGAAATTCAAAAGATTACTGAGAACCAGTCTCATGATTGGTCTTCCTCTCCCAGGATTCCAAAAGAAAAACATTTTTAGAATTGTTTTCATAGATGTTTAATAGCTGATATCTCACACATCAAATATGAGCTGCTATTAATTCCAAAAAACAATAATTACAACAATAACAGTTCATTTTAGGTCTGTTTTGTCATGGTAAAGCAGTCTTACTGGATAGAATGAACGCTCTTGAGGTGCTGGCTGTGGGTGTTAGGGCAAAATTTATCATTAGGCGAATGCCTCAATCAGTTGCAGACTCACTCATACTAGCTGTATGGCTGTGGACTAAATCTCAGACCAATACCCAGCTCCTTAAATTAATTATTGTACCTTATCAAGTCCAGCAATCCATGCCAGAGTTATGTTGCTAGCTGATTATCCATTGGGCACCCCTGTCCATCAAGAATTACGTTTGCCAAAATGTATGGAGTCACTATTGGCAGCTTGAGGAGCTCTGCTAACTACTTCTGCCAACATAGGAATGTCAACCTTCTGGACTGGCTGCCTGTCACTACTTTTATGCCTCATTTTAGGGGTGCTTGAGAACCTTACATAAACAGAACCTTGCATAAACAGCTATCAAGCTAATATTTGACTTTCTAAAATTATTTGGAGGAGCTTGTAGTACTGACCGTACTGCTTAGATAATCTCACCAGCTTTAGAGAATTAGGCTCTTTGTCTAGATTGAATGATTTTGATTGTTTATACTGCTCTACCAAAACAAATATGTCTGGACAAATGTAACTGAGGTGCTCTAATATGAAAAGTTACCATGGAAATTATATTTGGCAATATTACTTTGGTATTAATCGTTGCCTCATTATTGTGCTCCTCAACTAAATTTTAATTGTATTCTGAATTAACCAATATGTGTTTCATTTATACAAGGAAACACTGCCTGATGTGTGTGACTCTGCTTCCCAGAACACTCTCTGCTTGATAAGGTAGCAATTTCAAATTCAGAATACGGAGATGCAACTTTGAGCTCCTATTATGTACCAAGGTATACCCACCCCCACCAATATACTATGTTTAGGTTGAAGATCTGACATGTTTGGCCTCACAAATGTGTAGGTTAAACACAATGTTAAGAATACAATAACATATGATGCATATTCTCTATCTGTATTCCATACCAGCAGTGATTATGCAGAACTATTAAGTTTTCACAATAAAATATTTTCTTTTTTTTTTTTGGGGGGGGGGGGTGCCCTTTTGTCATATATGTGAATCCATCTTGGTTGAGGTCCTCATACTCAGCTTCAAAGACAGGACCTTTCTATTTTTGCTTTGAGCTTACTTACCAAAAAGCTAATATAATTTTAGAAAAATGACCCTCCAGAATGTGATTCATGAATGAGATTGTAAACCTAATTTATAAATAGATATCCTGCTCATGACTGGGTATTAACATGAATCTAATTTATTCACAAGGCATAGACTTCATGATCTAATAAAATCATCTCCTACTTTGAACTGAATTAGAAAACATTTTCCCATAAAATCAGAGCACAGGCAATGATACAATAACATCATTGCCATTTTCTGATTTGATTAAGGGTCTAATGATACACAATGGGAAGACTAGATAGTCCAAGTAAGAGATTGTGATTAATTAAAAATTATCATGGCATTTTGTACTTGCTCACTGCCTTTTATCTACAATGTGAATTGAATCAAAATTTACCTCAAAACATAACAGCCCTAGGTTTACTTGTTTAGAGTGACCATTTTTCTGCACTACTGTGTGAGTGGGAGATTACGACAAATAAGCCTCCATAACAAACCCAGAAAAGGTGCACTCTGCTCTCTGACAAGAGAGATTAAGTGTATGGGTCCACAAATTTAAGCATCATAAATGGCTTCTTTAGTCTCAAGAGGTAATTCACCTTGACACTTGGTTGACATGTCCTGCTCTCATGCATTTAGTTGCGCCAGAGCATGGGGTGTCACTGCACAAGAGGTACATTTTGTGACACAATGCTGCATAGCACGTGTCATTTGCAGTTAGACAGGTTATCTACATTAGAATGTGTCCACCTTTTTTTCTGTTAGTATCTGACCAGACAGACATATGTTTGTATTAACACCATGATACTTATTTAAGTCAGGATGCCTCTTGCACTTAAGCAAGTTCACAATTCAGGGGTATTTTGTCACCTGTTGCAGGGACACATCAAATGCGTACCAATTAGATATGGGAATAACTGGGAAACTACGACATCGGTAAGGGTGACACAGCCGCCTCCTCAAAGATCACAAAGACAAACACCTACTGAGATATTCAACCCTTCAGCCTAATTCTTAACATTTTTACTTTTTCATACACATATCTAGTCATCAGAGAGTAGCTAACAGCATTAACTTGAAAGATTTAAAATACCCCAGACTGCAAATCCCAATCCCAAATCCTTAATATATTTAAAAAGACAATAACATTGATAAAGCTAAAACAGTGACTTTACCACCCACTAAAACAATCCATTCCAGATCATAAAGATATCATACACTACAAAACTGACAACTAAATATATTATAAAACAAACAATCTTTATTTGTACTTATGACTGCTTATTTAGCTATAATATTACATTATGCGGTTTGAATCACTAAAGCTGTCCAGTATACAGTACATATATACACACACACACACACACACACACACACACACACACACACACACACACATATAAAAATACGTAACATTTGGTTTACTTAACATCTGGTTTACTTACATTCGGACGGGTAAACATGAAAAATCTAGGAAAAAGGCTTTTTGTGGGGGTTGGGTGTTCCCAGGGGTTTTAGCACACATGGAAGCAAATAGACGCAGGTAATGTGAAAGAAAAACATTATGAATAATTGATTTAACATTCTTGTTGACTGACAAATATTTCTAAATGAAGGATTTTTTACTTTTACTTACTTAAAGGAACAGCAAATGTAAAGGGCTCCGGTCAAAAGATGCTTAGAGGTGGTTCCAGTGGGAGGAGCTAACTGTGTTTGGAGCTAGTGAGCTGCTCACGAAGAGTGCACTGTTCAAATGACCCACCAAAGTGGAGTATTCCTTGGCCGTAGCAGTTTATATGGCCTGGAAGCTAGTGCATCGATCGCACAAGTGAAACTGGTAATGGAACCACCAGCAAAGCTAAATTGACCAACTGCCCGGGCACTCCTGAGTATCTAACCCCGACAGGGCATCGCTCCTGAATTTTGACACTTAGCTCTGAAAAGCTAGAAGCCGGGTATCCACGGACTACTTCCTGGGAGGCGGTCTAACTCGCAAGGATCTCTATTGGTATAGAAACCGGGAAGAGACAACAACAGCTCTAAGAGACTCACTGGTTTTGGTAGGTGGTGAGGTTGCCGCCACAGAGCGTACTGCTACACCACCCTACAGGAACCTGACACCCGTAGAGTTGAGGGCTGGATGCGGAAGAAAATGGTGGAGAGGAAAATGGAGGTGTCATTGAAAAGCAGTGAAGGCGCTTTGTTGATAGCTGCACTCACAGGCTGGGATGCAGCAGGCCACTAGTCCGCACCAAATGCAATTATTATACACATTCTGTTTGAGGTAACAGACTTGCTCTGACTATACCTGGAAAAGTCACAGAAAACAAAGTGTCCAGCACCAATCTGCTTAAGGTGGGTGCACGTTGTAGGTTCCTGTATCCACCCAAATTCAATCAGCATACAAAAGACAGCAGCACCATTCCTTCACAGCAAAGTTATGTGTTTATTGGGACATAACCAACAAAGTACAACAACGTTTCGGTCTACAAGACCTTAATCATGTTGCATACAAAGAACAACTAATTAATCTTATTTAAACCCAATATAGGCAGAGTTTCAAATCTCAGGTTGAGATGTTAACCCTTTCAACATCTCCTGCACTAAACTAGTTACACTATATCTCCCTCTACTGGTGAACTATCAAATTACATAAAAAAATTACATAAAAAACCTAGTGCACACAGAATTCACATTAAACATTCACTGCGCAGAATGTAGTACAACTCTTAGGAGAAAACAAGACAACACATTAAAATACATATGTATAAACAGCTTACCAATCATGTATAAACAAATTTCTCAATATATATCTCCTTTATGTTAACTGCCATTCTATCTCCCTTTGCATTCCTTTTCGCTCCAGAGAGTTCAATTTAAATATCCAATAGCTCTCCCTTTCCTTTAAGAGCTTAATCATGTATCCCCCTCTCCTGAGTCTCCCCACATGCTCAATAATTTGAAATCTTAATTGAGATACCGTATGACCTGATTTATAAAGTGGTGGGCCCCAGGTGCCTTAAGTACACTTCCACTTATATTAGACTTATGTTCATTCATGCTGTCCCTATTTTTTCTAGTGGACTCAACTATATAGATTTTTGCACAGGGGCACTTAATTAAATATACAGCACAGTCTGTATTACATGTGATATACCTGTAAATGTGTATGTTTCTGTTTATTACCTCTAACACTAAAAACTTAATAAAAGAAAATACTCTATATCTGACTGGGACTTAAAAGAAAAAGTTGTAGAGTTAAATCATCCTTGTCCGGATTCATTCTGATGATTGACAAGCTCTGCTCTTGAGCAATTGGTTGTGCAACAGCAGAGTGCGTGGCTGCACAAACAATTGCTTGTGCAATGATAACTGCCTGCTTGCCATGATCCCAGACGGGAACATTTTCTATCCATTGTTTGATAAATGGGGCTGCCGGTGAAAGAGCACTGTTGAAAAGGACATTAAACTGCTGGGTACAACTACAATAGAACGGTAACTACTTACTGTGCTGTGCACAGGGGGAAAAAACAAGCATGGAGAGAAGTAACTATGATATTGTAGTTGTACCCAGCAGTTTAATGTCCCTTTAAACAGTGCTCTTTCACAGGCAGCCCCATTTATCAAACAATGGATGGAAAATGTTCATGCCCCGTTCAGTAAAACGCTCTCCTTCTTTCTCCCTGCTCCATGCTGTCTCCTTTCTCCTTCCTGCTCCATGCTACCTTCTCCCTTTTATGCCCTCCCAGCGCTATGCAACCTCCTCCCTCCTCTGTCCTCCTAGATCTATGCAACCTCCTCCCTGCTGCCTCCTCCATCCTCTGTACTATGAGCTCCATGCAAACTCCTCCCTGCTGCTCCTCCCTCCTCTGTCCTCTCAGCTCCATGCAACCTTCTCCCTCCTCTGTCCTCTCTGCTCCATGCAACCTCTTCCCTGCTGCCTACCTGCTCAATGCAACTCCCTCTCTCCTCCAAGCAGCCTCCCCTGTCCTCTCTGCTCCATGCAACTTCCCATCTCCTCCATGGAACCTCCTGAATTGTTAACATAACCCATTCTTTTTCTTCAAATTTCCACCAATTTGTTAGCAACTGAATAGAAAACTCAGACCTTTTGATGCAAAATGTAAGAAAATAAATATATGTGTATATAATTAAAATAATAATTAACTTTGCATTAAAAGGTCTGAATCTTCTATTTAGCTGCATATAAATTGTTTGAAGTCTGAAGAAAAAGAAGGGGTTAATATGTTTAAAAAATCAGGAAGTTCTGGGGGGCGGAGCCGGCAGCTGGAGAGATGGCAGCATAACTCTGGAGCTCCACTTTAAAGGCCCTTATATCATCAGGAGTCCTGACCATCCTTGCTCCTAAACTCTCCTACAATATTCCCCAGCACCTTTAAAACCTGTGGCAACAACTCAGAGGGATAATTTTTTCATCTCCCCCTGAACCAGAGACACTCAGCACTCCGGACCAAATTCAGGCCGCATCCGCCATCAGGCCACAAGTATACCTCCTTACTGGTCATCAGGGGCCACAACCAAGCTCCCAGGAAGGCTCACAGCTTAAAACGAAGGGCCTCAGGACTGAAAAACGACACCCGATTTTCGAGTCGGACCGGAAAAAATTTTTAGCCCTGGGATTGGGCCTACACCGGAACTCCGCTTCCTCCAGGGTAAGAATTTTCATTTACCCTAACATACCAGCTCATCCACACAGAGACAGGCCCATTCCCTAACTGTAACCCGGCCACAATTAATAATCAGTCACTGTACGGCCCTTACAGGCCTCTGCTAAAAATTGATCCTAGGGATTGGGCCTACTACAGGACCAGCTCCGGTTACAGACCAGCTACATAGTCTAACCCATCTTCTATGCCTGATCAATAAAACAGGAACTGCAGCTCTAATACTTTACATAACCTTTTATACATCAGAGAAAATAAATAACAGCTTAGCTGCCTTTAACCACTGACTTTGCAGCTCTTTTGAAAAACAAACCCACAGAAATATCCAATGCTTGGCTTTTAAACTCAGCCTGGAGATCAAGCCCTCCTTTCTATAATTTGCTGCTGCGATTACAGTGCAGACCTTAACCCCTTCCACCTGCAATAAACCACTGATGAGCATCTTTCATTTATTATCAGTGATTACAAGATCCTTTTGTCTGTTTTGAGGACTAATTCTTCTACCAGCATATACCTCATAAGTGTTACATTGCATAAGACAATCTTGTCACAAGAGACCCAAGAATCACGCCACGTGCATCCCTGGTCCAACATGGCGACTAAACGCAATATCAAACACGATAAAATACCAAAGTCTATAACAGGGAAATCAAACCTAATGTCCTCTTTCCTACATAGTTCAGACACAACGAATACCTCTCCTGCCTCCCTTAAAACTGGGGACAAAACTCCTCAAACACTGTCACAGGAATCTCAACCAAACAGAACTTTACCAACTGAATGCCAGCTCTCTCCCTCTTTTTAACAAAATTTACCATCGAAAAAGAACATTGCGGACATAGTCCGTTCCTGTATTAGAGAGGAGCTGGCTGAATTAAAGCAGGACATTCACACCTTATGTTTTCAGGTTGAATCTCTTGAAAGTAACCAAGAAATCATTAAAGAGGATGTACAGCAACTAACTGACCAAGTAACCTCCCAACATGAGACCATACTTTCTCTTCAAGATAAGCTCGACGATCTCGAGAATCGAAGCAGGCGCAAAAATATATGTATCAGAGGAGAGCCAGAGTCAGTCTTGCCCAAAGATTTCCCGGTTTATTTACAGGATCTATTTCGACATTTGAAAGAATCTTCCTATACTGAGGATATCCCATGGGTTACAGCTCATAGAACTTTGAGACCAAAACCTCCTGACTCAGCCCCGCCATGGGATATTGTGATCCACCTAAAGAACTTTCAAGAAAAAGAAATGCTCTTACGACAATCCCGCAAAACTCAGCTTGTAAGATTCAGAGGTAATGTCCTACAATTCTTCCAAGATTTATCAACTTGCACCTTAAAACGCAGGAAGGAATTTTCACCTCTTACTACCCTGCTAAGAAATAAGAGAATCCCCTACAGATGGGGCTTTCCAACACTATTAGCAATAGCACCCGAGTGGTCTGCAGAACTCCAGAGGACACTCAAACCTTTTGTACAACACTTGGACTTGAACCCCCTACAGAAACTCTACCTGAACCACAGAGCTCACAAATCTCCAAAGGACGAAGCAATCCAAACGGGTCCTGGCACACAGCCCTTCCCAAGAAAGCCAAGTCAAAAGACACCACCACAAGAAGGCAACCCACCACCAGCTTGGCCCCCTCTGAAAATTCACCCTTGTGAACTCTTTACCCCTAATTCAGTAACACTGAACAAATAGATTGATATTTTGGACAGTGTCACCCCCCGGGACAGGCAAGTACTGGTCATCATTATTTAGTTTTGTTTTTTTCTCAACTCAGCAATTTATAACCTTCTGTTATTCACAGAGTGAGAGCAAAGACAGACTTTAATAACCCCTCTCCCATATTGCTTTCCTCACCCTCTCCCCCCTTCCCACCTATCCTTTCTTCTTCCTACCTCCCTTACCTTCCCCCCCTTCAGGATTCCTAACCAATATCATTAAAAATATTCAGAATTTACAGGGCACTTTATGGTACTGCCCCCAACCTACTCTCAGTTATGACCTATAATAGGCAGAGAGACTTTTTGTTTTTTTGTTAACATGTTAATGTTTTTCATGGTTTACAATGTTATAATGTTTGTTACGAGATACTGTTTAAGTTGTCACCTGTTAAATGAATGTTTTTCTCCTGCAGAGATATGCTCACACATTTATAAGCTACACATATATTATGGGTTCTATATGACCTCATACACACAACCAGACAACATACCTCAGCAAAAACACCATGTCGTTTAAAATTAAGAACGATGAAACTCGTAAACTAATCCTTCTCACACAAAATGCTAAGGCTAAGATCTAAAGCCCTCTTAGACCTTTCAAAAAGACAGGTAGATATCTTGTTCTTACAAGAGACTCATTTTAAGAAAAACAAGGAACCCAAATACTTTGGGAAAACATTCACCATCCACTATCACAGCTCCAATACCTCAAAAAGAAGTGGAGTTAGTATTTTATTGCACAAGTCACTTCCCTTCACCCATATCCAAACCTCTAAAGACACTGAAGGCTGATGTCTTGGCCTAGTGGGTCTGCTTTATGGCAGACCTATCACCCTGGTAAATATCTACGCCCCGAACGTAAATCAAGCCCCTTTCTTTAAACAAATATTTAACCGCATTGTAGACATCGCAAAAGGACCTATCTTTGTTGCGGGAGATTTTAATGTCCCCATTCACCCTACTAAGGACAGCTCCAACCCCATGATAGCGATATCGAAAAAGGTCACTAATGTATTATGGACAGGTTTGAGAAACCTTAACCTTCACGATACCTGGCGTTTCATCCACCAGGACACCCGAGACTATACCTTTTTTTCCCACCCTAACAGAACACACAGTCGCATAGACTACATTTTCACCAACCAGCCAGCCCTAGCCTTTGTCAACAGATGCGTTATTTCCCCCACATCATGGTCAGACCATTCGGCGGTAAAACTAAACATATCATGGACAAACACCCCTCTAACATCATATACGTGGAAATTAGATAACTCCCTCCTTAAGAACCCAGACACAATTAAGAAACTCACTAACACCATTGAAGAATATTTTAAACTGAACATCCCCTCGACAACCAACAAATATACAATCTGGGAAGCTCATAAGTGTGTGCTTAGGGGCGAATTAATTAAAATGAAGGCTCATTTCCAAAAACTACACCGACAACAATATAATGAGTTATCAGATACCTTCGCCCGTCTGGACCTGGCCCACAAACAATCCCCTACAGACCCTGATATACTGAACGACTTATAAAGTGCTAAACAAGCATTAGACGGCTTCCTACAAATAGAATACCAGACGCTTCGCGCAAAAACTAATAGCATGTTTTATTATGAAAACAACAGGTCTGGCAAGTTATTAGCAAGAGCCTTGAAAAAAAAGAGATTGAAATCCTATATTAACGAACTACAAACACCTAACTGCCCCCACACCCTAAAAACTACTAAAGAAATTCTACAATCCTTTCATGACTATTATTCCACCCTATATAATATTCAAAGAAATTAGCCCTCTCAAGGCCCTTCTCCAGATCTGATTTCTTATATCTCCAGTGCGCATCTGCCCACTATAACATCTGACCAACTTAAAACCCTCAACAATCCCATTACCCAAACTGAACTCCTCACAGCCATAAAATCACTTAATAATGGGAAAAGCCCAGGACCAGACGGTTTCACTGGAAAGTATTATCACACCTTTTCCTCTCAACTTTCCCCCTATCTTACTCAACTATTCAATGAACAATAAACAGACACCAATCCATTCCCCCAATCCATGCTAGAAGCGCAAGTAGTAGTGATCCCAAAGCCAGGTAAACCCCCTACAACGCCCGCTAATTTCCGCCCAATCTTCCTTCTTAACATAGACATCAAACTTTATGCTAAAATATTGGTCACCCGTATTAACTCTATACTCCCATCAATCATACACATTAATCAGGCCGGTTTCACTCCTCTTAGAGAGGCTAAAGACAATACGACCAAAATTCTTTTATTAATGGAACATGCAGTTAACAACCATATCCCCTCCGTGTTCATCTCTATGGACGTAGAGAAAGCCTTTGACAGGCTAAACTGGCAATTTCTGAAGGAGACACTTGCACAATTCGGCTTCGACTCAATTTTCACTGGAAAAATATTCTCCCTTTACAACAGCCCCCAAGCCAAAATAAAATTGAATGATACCTTGTCCCAGCCATTCTCAATCACAAACGGTACGAGACAGGGATGACCCCTCTCCCCTATATTATTTATCCTCACAATGGAGGTTCTAGCATCACATATCAGACATAATACAGACATACAGGGGTTCACAATTGCTCACCAGGAATATAAAGCAACCTTATACGCTGATGACCTCTTTCTCACACTAACACGACCCCATGACTCACTTCCCCCCCTCATTCAAACACTACACTTATACGGCAATTTTTCAAATTTCAAAATCAATATTACCAAATCAGAATTGCTCCCACTTGGAGTACAAACAGAGGAAATCACCGCGATACAAGCACTCGTACACTTTCGCATACAACCGCGTTCTATAAAATACCTTGGAGTGTATATTTCCCCCCATACACAAGTCACACTTGACACCAATTATAAAGTCATAGCCGACTCAATACAAAACATGTTGCGCTCCTGGAGCAATAAACCAATCTCATGGTTAGGCAGAATTAACTCAGTCAAAATGATTCTCCTCCCGAAACTACTATACCTCTTCCAAACCCTACCGATCCCAATCCCCAAATCTGTAATACACAACCTTCAAAAATCCTTCATCTCCTATATATGGCAACACAAAAGACCTTGGATAGCTACTGCCACCCTCTATCGCCCTAAGGAATTAGGTGGCCTCGGGATCCCAAACCTTATCCAATACAGACTGGCTAGCTTCTATACCAGAATAATACACTGGTGCAGACATTCAGTTCACAAAGAATGGGTTCTTTTAGAACACTCGTTATCACATACTTCACATCTTGGCAGGAAGTGCTGGTTGCATCCCACCAAAAGAAACTTACCTACATGTCTACCAACAATCACTAGATAAACTTTAAAATTATGGGACGCATCCATAAAACAATATAACCACATCTCAACTATACCCTCTCCGCTAACACCTCTTTGCGAAAATCCAGATTCTCCAATACCATTCCCCACCCACATAACTCAAACACCCCACATTGTAAACTCCTCTCCCTGCCTTACAGTCATTCAAAACGGGAAAATCAAACCCTTAACCGAACTCGCCCCCATCCTGGACAAAATACACATAGAATGGTTTAGATACCAACTAACAGACTTCCTTGCCAAACACCCACATATGCTACAACTTTTTTGCTCCCATACTGGTTTCGAAAGCAGCTGTATTTATGACACCCTTCACAAGGGCTTTCTATCTTTTACATACCAATTACTCATGCAGCCGAGCAGCATGTCCCTCCCCTCGTACATAGAAAAATGGGAAGCAGAGATTGGAATTACACAAACCCCAAAGGAATGGCAAAAAATCTTCTCCTGCATGACAAAATCCTCCTCATCCATTTATGTAATGGAAATGAATGTTAAGTTACTATATAGATGGTACTACACGTCCCACCGGCTTCACACCATTTTCCCTACACACTCATCGGAATGCTGGAGAGGTTGCCAAAATATTGGCACCCCTACACACATATGGTGGACGTGCCCAACAGCTCAAGCATATTGGGAAGCTATCAGAGTCAAATTTGAAAAAGTTCTATCTCTAAGTCTCAAGCTCGACATCTGTTTTTTTATCTTTAATAAATTTACCAAAATAACTTGCAAACTTCGACTAGCTCTACTGACTATCATGACAAACTCAGCAAAGCGACTAATTCCAAAAAAACTGGAAATGCAATACACTTCCATCTATCCATGTCTGGAGAGAAACAACCACTCATTCTCTCCAACTAGAAAAATATTGTTTTACTTGTAACAAACAAATAGCCGACTACCACTCGATATACTTTTTGTGGGAGGAATCTCTTAATCTGAAATCCCCCACACTCAAGACCACCACCCTCACATCCCCTCCTCAAACTCAAAATCACTGACCGCCCTTAGCTGACGTACTTGACGCTTTCACTTATTACCTTAAACTGGACAGAAGGTCATTTCAAAAGCCTGATAATCAACGACACAACAATTTACACCTCTGCAGGAGCTATGTATGTATATATATTTATACATCCATTTGTATTGTTTATTGTATCTTTTCATTTATTTATTGATTTAATTTCTCTCTCACCTAGTTTAAATAACTTACCTATGCAACCTAAACTTGTTCATTGAACGATACATATGCCCACAACTCATTTATGTTGAAAAATTGTATCATGTTTCATGTATATGGAATCATTGTTATTACACTGTTGCATATGTAACTGTTTTAATTCTGCATTGTATGCAGCGATTTTATGTTCAATAAAGCTTTTGAAAACCAAAAAAAAATAAAAAAAATAAATAAATCAGGAAGTTCCATGCGGAAGGCAGGAGTTTGCATGGAGCAAGGAGGACAGAGGAGGTTGCATGGAGCAGGGATCAGGAAGGAGGGAGCAGAGTGGAAGTTGCATGGAGGAGGGAGGAGGTTACATGGAGCAGGGAAGACAGAGGTGGGAGGAGGCTGAATGAAGTAGGGAAGACAGAGGAGGAAGGAAGTTGCATGGATGAGGCTGCATGGATCAGGGAGGACAGAGGAGGGAGGAGGCAGCAAGAAACAGGGAGGAGGTTATATGGAGCAGGGAGGAGAGAGGAGGCTGCATGGAGGAAAAAAATCACGAAGGAGGTTACATGGAAGAGGGAGTAGGATGCATGGAGCAAAGAGGACAGAGAAGGGAGGAGGCAGCATGGAGAAGGGAGGAGGCAGCATGAAGCAGGAAGGATGCAGTAAAAAGGAGGCAGTTTTACAGGAGGGAGAAGGAAGGATAGAGTTTCAGAGGAGGGAGCATGGACTTTTAATGGATGGAATAGGGAGGTTTACATGAGGGGGATGAAGCAGAGGGAGCTTAGGAGTAACAAGGAAGGATGTATTAAATTAAACACCATAATGGTGAAATTGTGGTAGATTGGAGTTAGGGCCACACCTGGATTTAATCAATTCAACCAATTTCATGCTCTAAAAATGTTCATCACAAACACCCTAGAGCAGTGTTTTTCAGTTCAGTCGTCAGGGCAAACCCATGGGCCAGTTTTTCATGATATCTGAACTAGAGCACAGGTGAAATAATCATTTGATCAGTGAGCACAGTAACCACAGTAACCATACTCTCATCCATCAACACTGCCCAAGAGGACTAGTTACAACAACTAGGGAACTCCCTATTTGGACTCTTATTGTATTGTAAATTAAAACTCAAACTTTCATGATATAGCTTGTCATGTTAAACACGTTGTCAATTTACATCTTATGGGGGGTAGTTATCAAGCCGTCTACTTTTCTGGCTTCGCCGGCCCAATACGTCCGCCTAAGCTCGCCTACCTTCGCCGCCGCGGACCTTGAATACGTTCGCCTAAGTTATCAAATAAAGCTGTCAAAAAGCCGCGGGGCGATGAGCAGCGGACTGTGAGAGTTATCACTCATCCGATCTCGCTGCCCTTCGGCTTTTTCCCAGCTTTATTGCTAGCCTGTCACTAAGCACTCACACTAAACTACACTGTTCTACCCCCTATACCGGCGCCCCCGGAGGCCCCCGCAACTAAATAAAGTTACTAACCCCTAAACCGCCGCTCCTAGACCCCGCCGCAAGTCTTATAAATGTATTAACCCCTAAACCGCCGCTCCTAGACCCCGCCGCAAGTCTTATAAATGTATTAACCCCTAAACCGCCGCTCCCGGACACCGCTGCCACCTACATTATACCTAGTAACCCCTATCCTGCCCCCCCTATACCGTCGCCCTCTATTATAAAATTATTAACCCCTATCCTGCTGATCCCGCACCTCTCCGCAACTAAATAAATAGTTTAACCCCTAAACCGCCGCTCCATGAACCCGCCGCAACCTATAATAAATTTATTAACCCCTATCCTGCCCCCCACTACGCCGCCGCCACTGTAATAAAATGATTAACCCCTAAACCTAAGTCTAACCCTAACCCTAACGCCCCCCTAACTTAAATATTAATTAAATACATCTAAATAAATTAACTCTTATTAACTAAATGAATCCTATTTAAAACTAAATACTTACTTATAAAATAAACCCTAATATAGCTACAATATAAATAATAATTATATTCTAGCTATCTTAGGATTTATATTTATTTTACAGGTACCTTTCAATTTATTTTAACCATGTACAATAACTATTAAATAGTTATTAACTATTTAATAGCTTACCTAGCTAAAATAAACTGAAATTAACCTGTAAAATAAAAAATAACCTAAGTTACAATTACACCTAACACTACACTATACTTTAATAAATTATTCCTATTTAAAACTAAATACTTACCTGTAAAAAAAACCCTAAGATAGCTACAATATAATTAATAATTATATTATAGCTATCTTAGGATTTATATTTATTTTACAGGTAACTTTGTATTTATTTTAGCTAGTTAGAATAGTTATTAAATAGTTATTAACTATTTAATAACTACCTAGCTAAAAGAAATACAAAATTACCTGTAAAATAAATCCTAACCTAAGTTACAATTAAACCTAATACTACACTATCATTAAATTAACTAAATAAACTACCTACAAATAACTACAATGAAATACAATTACATAAACTAACTAAAGTACAAAAAATAAAAAAAGCTAAGTTACAAAAAATAAAAAATTAAGTTACAAACATGTTCAAAATATTACAACAATTTTAAGCTACTTACACCTAATCTAAGCCCCCTAATAAAATAACAAAGCCCCCCAAAATAAAAAAAATCCCTACCTTATTCTAAATTACATAAATTTCAAAGCTCTTTTACCTTACCAGCCCTTAAAAGGGCCATTTGTGGGGGCATGCCCCAAAAAGTTCAGCTCTTTTGCCTGTAAAAGAAAAATACAACCCCCCCCCCAACATTAAAACCCACCACCCACATACCCCTAATCTAACCCAAACCCCCTTACAAAAACCTAACACTAATCCCCTGAAGATCATCCTACCTTGAGTCGTCTTCACTCAGCCGAGCCACCGATGGAACTGAAGAGGACATCCGGAGCGGAAGAAGTTAATCCTCCAAGCGGCGCTGAAGAAATCTTCCATCCGATGAAGTCATCATCCAGGCGGCGCTGAAGAAGTCTTCGATCCGGCCGATGTCATCTTCAAAGAGGCGCTGAAGAGGTCTTCTATCCGGGCGAAGTCATCTTCCAAGCCGGGTCTTGAATCTTCCTTCCGCCGACGCGGAACCACCTTCTTCACCGACGGACTACGACGAATGACGGCTCCTTTAAGGGACGTCATCCAAGATGGCGTCCCCTCAATTCCGATTGGCTGATAGGATTCTATCAGCCAATCGGAATTAAGGTAGGAAAATCTGATTGGCTGATGGAATCAGCCAATCAGATTCAAGTTCAATCCGATTGGCTGATCCAATCAGCCAATCAGATTGAGCTCGCATTCTATTGGCTGATCGGAACAGCCAATAGAATGCAAGCTCAATCTGATTGGCTGATTCCATCAGCCAATCAGATTTTTCCTACCTTAATTCCGATTGGCTGATAGAATCCTATCAGCCAATCGGAATTGAGGGGACGCCATCTTGGATGACGTCCCTTAAAGGAGCCGTCATTCGTCGTAGTCCGTCGGTGAAGAAGGTGGTTCCGCATCGGCGGAAGGAAGATTCAAGACCCGGCTTGGAAGATGACTTCGCCCGGATAGAAGACCTCTTCAGCGCCTCTTTGAAGATGACATCGGCCGGATCGAAGACTTCTTCAGCGCCGCCTGGATGATGACTTCATCGGATGGAAGATTTCTTCAGCGCCGCTTGGAGGATTAACTTCTTCCGCTCCGGATGTCCTCTTCAGTTCCATCGGTGGCTCGGCTGAGTGAAGACGACTCAAGGTAGGATGATCTTCAGGGGATTAGTGTTAGGTTTTTGTAAGGGGGTTTGGGTTAGATTAGGGGTATGTGGGTGGTGGGTTTTAATGTTGGGGGGGGGGGTTGTATTTTTCTTTTACAGGCAAAAGAGCTGAACTTTTTGGGGCATGCCCCCACAAATGGCCCTTTTAAGGGCTGGTAAGGTAAAAGAGCTTTGAAATTTATGTAATTTAGAATAGGGTAGGGATTTTTTTTATTTTGGGGGGGTTTGTTATTTTATTAGGGGGCTTAGATTAGGTGTAAGTAGCTTAAAATTGTTGTAATATTTTGAACATGTTTGTAACTTAATTTTTTATTTTTTGTAACTTAGCTTTTTTTATTTTTTGTACTTTAGTTAGTTTATGTAATTGTATTTCATTGTAGTTATTTGTAGGTAGTTTATTTAATTAATTTAATGATAGTGTAGTATTAGGTTTAATTGTAACTTAAGTTAGGATTTATTTTACAGGTAATTTTGTATTTCTTTTAGCTAGGTAGTTATTAAATAGTTAATAACTATTTAATAACTATTCTAACTAGCTAAAATAAATACAAAGTTACCTGTAAACTAAATATAAATCCTAAGATAGCTATAATATAAGTATTAATTACATTGTAGCTATCTTAGGGTTTATTTTACAGGTAAGTATTTATTTTTAAATAGGAATAATTTATTAAAGTATAGTGTAGTGTTAGGTGTAATTGTAACTTAGGTTAGGATTTATTTCACAGGTACATTTCTCTTTATTTTAGCTAGGTAAGCTATTAAATAGTTAATAACTATTTAATAGCTATTGTACATGGTTAAAATAAATTGAAAGGTACCTGTAAAATAAAAATAAATCCTAAGATAGCTAGAATATAATTATTATTTATATTGTAGCTATATTAGGGTTTATTTTAAAGGTAAGTATTTAGTTTTAAATAGGATTCATTTAGTTAATAAGAGTTAATTTATTTAGATGTATTTAATTAATATTTAAGTTAGGGGGCGTTAGGGTTAGACTTAGGTTTAGGGGTTAATAATTTTATTACAGTGGCGGCGGCGTAGTGGGGGGCAGGATAGGGGTTAATAAATTTATTATAGGTGGCGACGGTGTAGGGGGGGCAGATTAGGGGTTAATACATTTAATATAGGTTGCGGCGGGTTCAGGGAGCGGCGGTTTAGGGGTTAATACATTTATTATAGTTGCGGTGGGCTCCGGGAGCGGAGGTTTAGGGGTTAATATGTATAGAGTAGCTTGCGGTGGGCTCCGGGAGCGGCGGTTTAGGGGGTAATAACTTTATTTAGTTGCGGCGGTGTAGGGGGGGTCAGATTAGTGGTGTTTAGACTCGGGGTACATGTTAGGGTGTTAGGTGTAGACAGCTCCCATAGAAATCAATGGGATGTCTGTCAGCAGCGAACTTGTACTTTCGCTATGGTCAGACTCCCATTGATTCCTATGGGATCCGCCGCCTCCAGGGGTGGCGGATTGAAAACCAGGTACGCTGGGCCGTAAAAGTGCCGAGCGTACCTGCTAGTTTTTTGATAGCTAGCAAAAGTAGTGAGAATGTGCCGCACTTGTGTGCGGAACATCTGGAGTGACGTAAGAATCGATCTGTGTCGGACTGAGTCCGGCGGATCGAAGCTTACGTCACAAAATTCTACTTTTGCCGGTCTCGAGCCTTTGATAACTAAGGCAAATCAGCCTCGCCACAAATACGCTGCGGAATTCCAGCGTATTTGAGGTTGACGGCTTGATAACTACCCCCCTTTATCTTCTTGCTTCATTCTTTTGGTATCCTTTATTAAAAAGCATACCTATGTAGGCTAATGATCAGCAATGCACTGCTGAAAGCTAGCTACTGATAGGTGGCTGCACATGTAAGCTTGTCATTGGGTCACCCAATGTATTCAGCTAGATTCTAGTAGTGCTTTGCAGCAACATTAACTAAGGATACAAAGAAAATGAAGCAAATTTATTAAGGTGGTTCAAAATTCTATGCTCTAATTTAATCATGAAATAATTTTGGGTTCCCTGTCACTTTTAAATAATAATTATAATAAAAAAGAATGATGCAAGAAATATTATTCAATATAAAAAAGGACTAATGTACATCAAGCAGTATGTTTTGCATTTTCTTTGTAAGACACAGTGGAATGTAAACAATAACTCACCTTGAAGCCAGTGACCTGGGTACCACAATAGTTATCCGTGTCCAGCCTTCATAGTCTCCAGCATAGTACATAGTTGGTTCTCCCAACTCCCGAGAGCTTCCTTCACAGTCTTTGATTCCAGGTGATGCAGGATAGCAGCCCTCTCTCACCAGGGACCAAGACAAGCCAGCATCATGTGAGTACTGAAGAACCACTGGGGCCAAGTTGCTGAACTCGCTGGTGCAACCTACATTCAACTGAAGCACAGAATGGGTCATCTTTAGGTTTTTATTCAATACCTATATCTATACTGATGAATTAGATCAGCCAGCACTCAGAAGAAAGTACATTTTTTCAAAGCGACTTTTGACCAGTGAGCATCAAACGTTAAGTTATGCAGTGCCCAACTAAGACATAATAATAATTAAATTATCATGCATTCCCATCAACCCAACAAGGTGATTATATATATTTTTAAAAAATTTACTTAGAACTTTATGGAAAATAATCCCAAATTCTGTTCTTGAGTCAACAGTTTCTGAACTCTTGATGTGTTTGGTTTCCTCACAAACACTAGATAATCACACTGCTACTCTATGAGGCCTATTATTTTGAAAGGTCTTGCGGACCTGATCCGACAGTGCGGATCAGGTCTGCAAGACCTCGATGAATGCGGAGAGCAATACGCTCTCCGTATTCAGCATTGCACCAGCAGCTCACAAGAGCTGCTAGTGCAACGCCGCCCCTGCTGATTCGCGGCCAATCGGCCGCCAGCAGGGAGGTGTCAATCAACCCGATCGCATTTGATCGGGTTGAATTGCAGCGATTCCTGTCCGTCTCATCAGAGCAGGCGGACAGGGTTATGAAGCAGCGTTCTTTAGACCGCTGCCTCATAACTGGTGTTTCTGGCGAGTCTGAAGACTCACCAGAAATACGGCCCTTCAAGCTCCGTATGGAGCTTGATAAATGGGCCTCTATATATGTTCAATCATCCTCTTATTAGAGGGACAGTCTGCTTGACAATGTTTATTGTTTAAAAATATAGATATTCCCTTTATTATCAATTCCCCAGTTTTGCTAACCAACACTGTTATATTAATACACTTTTTACCTCTGTGGTTACCTTGGATCTAAGCCTCTGCAGACTGTCCCCTTATCTCAGTTCTTATCCCCCTTATCCACAGGAGTGAGCACAATGTTATCTATATGACATATATGAACTAGCACTGTCTAGTTGTAAAAAACTGTCAAAATGCACTGAAATAAGAGGTGGCCTTCAAGAGCTTAGAAATTAGCATATGACCCTGTCTAGGTTTAGTTTTCAACAAAGAATACCAAGAGAACAAAGCATATTTTATTATACAATTATATTGGAAAGTTGTTTAAAATTGCATGCACTATATGAATCATAAAAGTTTAATTTTGACTAGACTGCTAAGGGACTACAGCACTTGATACAATAGATCTAAACTTTATTTACAAGATATATTGGACTAGATTACGAGTGGAGTGCTATTTATCGCTCCTGCTCATGCATTAACTGTGCTAGAAGTAAGCTTTTTGAGTGCGTCGGGTAGAGTGCGTATAAAAAGTTGAAAGTAAAAAGTTTTCGCATGAGCACTAACCCAACACGTGCAATAAGCCGAAGTTAGAATATTGCGACCGCATTAATGTATTCCCCTATAGAAGTCAATGGGGCAAGAAAAGTGGGAAAAAACCCTACTTGTGCACATTTTCTCAAGTGAGCTAACCCGACATGAAAATTTATGCCTAGGTTACGATTTCTGCGTTTGGGTTAAAAAGCAGCGTTAAGGGGTCCTAACGCTGCTTTTTAACGCCCGCTGGTATTACGAGATTGGCAGGTACAGGTGTACCGCTCACTTTTCTTCCGCGACTTTTGTCTACTGCAAATCCCCTTACGTAAATTGCGTATCCTATCTTTTTAATGGGATTTTCCTAACGCCAGTATTACAAGTCTTGGAAGAAGTGAGCGGCACAGCCTCTACCGCCAAGACTCCTACTGCATTTAAAAGTCAGTAGTTAAGAGCTTTATGGGCTAACGCCGGAACATAAAGCTCTTAACTAAAGTGCTACAAAGTACACTAACACCCATAAACTACCTATGAACCCCTAAACCGAGGCCCCCCCCACATCGCAAACACTAAAATAAAATGATTTAACCCCTAATCTACTGACCGGACATCGCCGCACTTCCGCCTTGCAAACACTATAATAAATTTTATTGACCCCTAATCTGCCGTCCCTAACATCGCCGACACCTACCTACAATTATTAACCCCTAATCTGCCGCCCCCAACGTCGCCGCTACTATATTAAAGTTATTAACCCCTAAACCTAAGTCTAACCCTAACTCTAACACCCCTAATTTAAATCTATTATTAATAAATCAAAATAAATTTACTATAATTAAATAAATTATTCCTATTTAAAACTAAATTCTTACCTATGAAATAAACCCTAATATAGCTACAATATAACTAATAGTTATATTGTAGCTATTTTAGGATTTATATTTATTTTACTGGCAACTTTGTAATTATTTTAACCAGGTACAATAGCTATTAAATAGTTAATAACTATTTAATAGCTACCTAGTTAAAATAACTACAAGATTACCTGTAAAATAAAACCTAACCTAAGTTACAAATACACCTAACACTACACTATTAATACATTAATTAAATAAATTAACTACAATTATCTAAACTAAAATACAATTAAATGAACTAAACTATATTACAAAAAAAAAACTAAATTACAAAAAATAAAAAAATATTACAAGAAGTTTAATCTAATTACACCTAATCTAATCCCCCTAATAAAATAAACAATCCCTCCAAAATAATAAAATTCCCTATCCTAAACTAAATTACAAAGTAATCAGCTCTTTTACCAGCCCTTAAAAGGGCTTTTTGCGGGGCATTGCCCCAAAGTAATCAGCTCTTTTACCTGTAAAAAAAAGAAATACAATACCACCCCCAACATTACAACCCACCACCCACACACCCCTACGCTAAAACCCACTCGATCCCCCCTTAAAAAAACCTAACACTACCCCCTTGAAGATCACCCTACCTTTAGCCGTGTTCACCCAGCCGGGCACCGATGGGGCAGAAGAGGACATCCGGACCGGCAGAAGTCTTCATCCTATCCTGGCAGAAGAGGACATCCGGACCGGCAGACATGTTCATACAGGCGGCATCTTCTATCTTCATCCTTCCGGAGCGGAGCAATCTTCTATCCAGTCGACGCAGAGCCATCCTCTTCAATCGAAGTCCTAACGAAGAATGAAGGTTCCTTTAAATGACGTCATCCAAGATGGCGTCCCTCAAATTCCGATTGGCTGATAGGATTCTATCAGCCAATCTGAATTAAGGTAGGAAAAATCAGATTGGTTGATTAAATCAGCCAATCGGATTGAAGTTCAATCCGATTGGCTGATTGGATCAGCCAATATATTTGACCTTGCATTCTATTGGCTGATCCAATCAGCCAATCGGATTGAACTTCAATCCAATTGGCTGATTAAATCAACCAATCTGATTTTTCCTACCTTAATTCCGATTGGCTGATAGAATCCTATCAGCCAATGGGAATTCGAGGGACGCCATCTTGGATGACGTCATTTAAAGGACCAGCCATTCGTCGGGTAGTCTTCGTGCAGGAAGGATGTTCCGCGCCGGAGGTCTTCAAGATGGAGCCATTCCTCATCGGATGGATGAAAATAGAAAATGCCGCTTGGATGAAGATGTCTGCCGGTCCAGATGTCCTCTTCTGCCCGGATAGGATGAAGACTTCTGCCGGTCTGGATGTCCTCTTCTGACCCATCGGTGCCCGGCTGGGTGAACACGGCTAAAGGTAGGGTGATCTTCAAGGGGGTAGTGTTAGGTTTTTTTAAGGGGGGATTGGGTGGGTTTTAGAGTAGGGGTGTGTGGGTGGTGGGTTGTAATGTGTGGGGGGTATTGTATTTCTTTTTCTTACAGGTAAAAGAGCTGATTACTTTGGGGCAATGCCCCGCAAAAAGCCCTTTTAAGGGCTGGTAAAAGAGCTGATTACTTTGTAATTTAGTTTAGGATAGGGAATTTTATTATTTTGGGGGGATTTTTTATTTTATTAGGGGGATTAGATTAGGTGTAATTAGATTAAACTTCTGTATTTTTTTTATTTTTTGTAATTTAGTGTTTGGTTTTTTTGTAATATAGTTTAGTTTATTTAATCGTATTTTTGTTTAGATAATTGTAGTTAATTTATTTAATTAATTTATTGATAGTGTAGTGTTAGGTGTATTTGTAACTTCGTTTAGGATTTATTTTACAGGTAATTTTGTCTTTATTTTATCTAGGTAGTTATTAAATAGTTAATAAGTATTTAATAACTATTGTACCTTGTTAAAATAAATACAAAGTTGCCTGTAAAATAAATATAAATCCTAAGCTAGCTACAATGTAATTATTAGTTATATTGTAGCTAGTTTAGGGTTTATTTTATAGGTAAGTATTTAGTTTTAAATAGGAGTAATTTATTTAATTATTTTACATTTATTTTGTTTAATTTAAATTATATTTAAGTTAGGGGGGGTTAGGGTTAGATTTAGGTTTAGGGGTTAATAACTTTATTATAGTGGTGGCGACGTTGGCGGCGGAAGATTAGGGGTAATTAATTTAATATAGTTGCGGCGACGTTGGGGGGGCAGATTAGGGGTTAATAAATAAAATGTAGGTGTCGGCGATGTTGGGGGCAGCAGATTAGGGGTTCATAGGTAAAAAGTAGGTGGCGGCGGTGTCCGGAGCGGCAGATTAGGGGTTAATAATATAATGCAGGGGTCGGCGATGTTGGGAGCGGTAGATTAGAGGTTAATAAGTGTTAGATTAGGGGTGTTTAGACTTGGGGTTCATGTTAGGGTGTTTGGTGTATACATATTTTATCTTTCCCCATAGGAAACAATGGGGCTGCGTTAAGAGCTGAACGCTGCTTTTTTGCAGGTGTTAGTTTTTTTTCCAGCCATCTCAGCCCCATTGTTTCCTATGGGGGAATCGTGCACGAGCACGTTTTGCCAGCTTACCCCTACCGTAAGCAACGCTGGTATTACAGTGAGAAGTAGAGCTAAATTTGCTCAACGCTCACTTTTCTGAGGCTAACGCAGCCATTCAGAAAACTTGTAATACCAGCGTTGTTTAAAGGGAGCGTTAAGAAAAAAAGGAGCGTTAGCAACGCACGGCTTTACCGACAAAACTCGTAATCTAGGCAATAGATATTTCACATTACGATGTTCCTCACATAGCAGAATAGGTTCTATTTATTCATAAATACATATTTGTATTTATAGTCAATGTAAAAAAACAAAAAACAAAAAAACTATCTATGAACAATATACTAATGGCACTACTTTAGTTCAAGATGATTCCCTCATTGAGATCACGGGGTAGATTTATCAAGCAGTGGATGCTGCAATCTATCCCCGTAATTTCAGGTTCCTCTGAAACATAAGTTAAGAAGCAGCGGTCTTAAGACCACCACAGCAACCATCATGTCCGTCCGACACATGATAAATCGGCCCCATAATATATATTTATGTTCATAAAGTGCTTGTGGGGTTAGGAAAAAAATAAAACTTAACCTTTATTAAAACATTAAATAAAAAAAATAGTAAAGCTTAAAATGACAAATGTAATCTCTATGAATGAGGACCAATATGTTTAATACATCAGGTGGTCAATATTAATAATACTAGATAGATTCAAATATTTCTTTGAATAATAGTAATAAAGCCATAAGCCTATATAGGCTTTCTATTGACTTAAATGATTTATATTTAATAGGATTCCTCTGATCGATTCTATAAGATTAAATATATTCCCCTCTTAAATATCCCTCATTCTAAGGTTGTAGAATAGAGTTACATTTGAAAATTAAAAATAGAAAAAAGTAGCAGGAACGCCACTTTTTTATTTCATGTTTTAATAAAGGTTCAGTTTTAGTTTTTTCTCATTTGTCAAACATAGAAAGATGTAATGTACTCTTTCTTTAGTCCTTTGCTGAATTCACTTTGATGACAATATA
Organism: Bombina bombina; assembly: GCF_027579735.1. Classification (NCBI taxonomy): domain Eukaryota; kingdom Metazoa; phylum Chordata; class Amphibia; order Anura; family Bombinatoridae; genus Bombina; species Bombina bombina. The sequence continues at coordinate 105,851,498 of NC_069504.1, forward strand.
CTGTATAGCTATACCGATATATATATAGATGATTATATATAGGTACATATATATATATAGGAATATCTATTTAAAATACATAGAACATTTTCTGCTATGTGCAGAACATTGAAATGTGAAATCTTTACAATAAATATACAGTATAATACTTTATTAAAAATGAATATTGCATAAATGTGTTTTAACATGTTTTCATGTATATATACACACATGTATTTATGTGTTTATATGTGCATATATGTCTGTAACTACATGTATACACATATAAATACATAAATACATATGAGTATGTATCTCTATGTTAAAGCCCTTTGCAGCCTTTTTTTAACACGTAAGACCTCATATCTTTGAGCCCTTATAGTAATTGCTAGTCATTTTTATTGTGTTATGTGTACTTTTCAATGTATTTTTTATGTGTTTTGTGACACTTGTTTATTTTGCGTAACAGTTAACCAGAGCTCTGAGGTCGGGGTTATCATTCTAGAGTTGGTTCACATTTACTTTTAACTTGTAATATGAGTGTTCCTTCTAATGTGCGCAAACAGCCGCGATAAACCAGATATCGTTCACTGTGAAACAGTGCGCCACTCGTAATTTTGCCCTTAACATTTTAAATGTGTGCATGTGTATATATATATATATATATATATATATTATAATTTCCACCATCTTAATCAGGAAAAATATTAATTTCATAAAGAAGTATTATCCAAAATATGTATTGTATTCAAAGGGACAATAAACACTTTGAGACTGTAATTTAAAATGTTTAGTTATATGTAATGTGTAAGCACAGAGAACATAAGATAAAATAACCTAGGTTACCACATGCTTCCATTACATACTAGAAGACTAAGGGGTAGATTTACTAAGTGCCGGGCGGACATGATTCGCTGTAGCGAATCATGTCTGCCCATCAAAGCTAAGTGCCAACATCATACTCTGCTGGGATTTCACAAGCATTTCTTGTGAAATGTTTGTGCAATGCCGCCCCCTGCCTATTCGTGGCCAGTCAGCCGCTAGCAGGGGTCGAAAGTCATCGGATTGGGATGATTGCAGTCCGCCACCTAAAAGGTGGTGGACAAGTTAAGGAGCTGCTTCTTAACTTACGTTTCCGGTGAGCCAGAAAATTCGAGCATAAAAAGCAGCATCCGCTGCTTGTTAAATCTACCCGTAAACTTTACTTTTATTTCTTCAATATTACAAAAGCGAATATAATTAAAAAAAAAGTACATCCACACATTATTCTCTGGTGTATCTTTGCTTTGAATACAAAATCATGTCTAACATTTATTTAATACTTTGGCCTCTGTTTATCAAGCCGTCAACTTACTTGCATTCGACGGCACCAATACGCTCGCCTAAGATCGCCTAACATCGCTGCTGCAGACCTGAATACGCTCTCCAAAGTTACCAAAAAAGCTGTCAAAAAGCCGCGCACCAAGTACGGGGCGATGAGCAGCGGACTGTTGTTAACTAACAGTCATCGATCTCGCTGCTCTTCAGCTTTTTCCCAGCTTTATTGGTATACTGTCACTAAACACCGCCACTATACTATACTGTTTTACCCCTAAACTGCCGCTCCCAGAGCCCACCACAACTCGCATAAAGTTATTAACCCCTAAACTGCCGCTCCCGGACCCCACCACAGCGAAATAAACTTATTAACCCCTAAATCGCCGCTCCCGGACCCCGCCGCAACAAAATAAATTTATTAACCCCTAAACCTCCACTCCCGGAGCCCACCACCACCTACATTATGTTATTAACCCCTAATCTGCCGCCCCCTACACCGCCGCCACCTACATTACATTTATTAACCCCTAATCTGCCACCCCCAACGTCGCCGCCACTATTCTAAATGTATTAACCCCTAAACCTAAGTCTAAACCTAACACCCCCTAACCTAAATATTATTTAAATAAATCTAAATAAAAATTAATATTATTAACTAAATTATTCCTATTTAAAACTAAATACTTACATTTAAAATAAACCCTAAGATAGCTACAATATAACTAATAGTTACATTGTATCTAGTTTAGGGTTTATTTTTATTTCACAGGCAAGTTTGTATTTATTTTAACTAGGTAGAATAGTTACTAAATAGTTATTAACTATTTAATAACTACCTAGTTAAAATAAATACAAAAGTACCTGTAAAAGAAAACCTAACCTAAGTTACAATAACACCTAACCTTACACTACAATTAACTAAATTAACAACAATTAAATAAATTAAATTAAATTAGCTAAAGTACAAAAAAAAACACACTAAATTACAGAAAATAAAAAACAAATTACAGATATTTAAACTAATTACACCTAATCTAATAGCCCTATCAAAATAAAAAAAGCCCCCCCAAAATAAAAAAAAACCCTAGCCTAAACTAAACTATCAATAGCCCTTAAAAGGGCATTGCCCCAAAGTAATCAGCTTTTACCTGGAAAAAAAATACAAACAACCCCCCCAACAGTAAAACTCATCACCCACACAACCAACCCCCCAAATAAATTACTATCTAAAAAAAACTAAGCTCCCCATTGCCCTGAAAAGGGCATTTGGATGGGCATTGCCCTTAAAAGGGCAGTTAGCTCTTTTGCAGGCCCAAAGCCCTAACCTAAAAAATAAACCCACCCAATACACCCTTAAAAAAATCCTAACACTAACCCCATGAAGATTCACTTACCGGGAGACGTCTTCATCCAAGCAGCAAGATGTCCTCAACGAATCCAGCAGAAGTGGTCCTCCAGAAGGGCAGAAGTGGTCCTCCAGACGGGCAGAAGTCTTCATCCAGACGGCATCTTCTATCTTCATCCTTCCGGCGAGGAGTGGGTCCATCTTCAAGACATCCGACGCGGAGCATCCTCTTCCAACGATGTCTTCTTGCTGAATGAATATCACTTTAAGTGACGTCATCCAAGATGGCGTCCCTTCGATTCCGATTGGCTGATAGAATTCTATCAGCCAATCGGAATTAAGGTAGAAAAAATTCTATTGGCTGAAGCAATCAGCCAATAGGATTGAGCTGGCATTCTATTGGCTGTTCAAATCAGCCAATAGAATGCAAGCTCAATCCTATCGGCTGATTGGATCAGCCAATAGGATTGAAGTTCAATCCTATTGGCTGATTGCATCAGCCAATATGATTTTTTCTACCTTAATTCTGATTGGCTGATAGCATTCTACCAGCCAATCGGAATCGAAGGGACGCCATCTTGGATGACGTCACTTAAAGTGATATTCATTCAGCAAGAAGACGTCGTTGGAAGAGGATGCTCCGCGTCAGATGTCTTGAAGATGGACCCGCTCCGCGCCGGAAAGATGAAGATAGAAGATGCCGTCTGGATGAAGACTTCTGCCCGTCTGGAGGACCACTTCTGCCCGGCTTGGATGAAGACTTCTTCCCGTCTGGAGGTCCACTTCGCCCGGCTTGGATGAAGACGTCTCCTGGTAAGTGAATCTTCATGGGGTTAGTGTTAGGATTTTTTTAAGGGTGTATTGGGTGGGTTTTAGTTTTAGATTAGGACTTGGGCCTGCAAAAGAGCTAAATGCGCTTTTAAGGGCAATGCCCATCCAAATGCCCTTTTCAGGGCAATGGGGAGCTTAGGTTTTTTAGATTACTTTTTATTTGGGGGGGTTGGTTGTGTGGGTTTTACTATTGGGGGGGGTTGTTTGTATGTTTTTAAAGGTAAAAGAGCTGATTTCTTTGGGGCAATGCCCCGCAAAAGGCCCTTTTTAAGGGCTATGTGTAGTTTATTGTAGGTTAGGTTTTTTTTTATTTTTAGGGGGCTTTTTTATTTTCATAGGGCCCTTAGATTAGGTGTAATTAGTTTGAAGCTTTGATAATTTCTTTTTTATTTTTTGTAACTTAGTATTTATTTTTTTGTGTAACTTAGTGTTTGTTATTTTTTGTAACTTAGTTAGTTTTTTTGAACTTTGTACATTTTTTAGTGTAGAATTAAATTATTTGAGTAGGGTTAGGTGTTTAAATATATAATATAGTTAATTTAATTTGTAGTTTTATGTTATTTTAGTATAAAAGTTAGGTTAGATTAATTAATTTAATATAGTTTAATGTAATTTTATTATAATAGTTAGGGTATGTTAATTAATAGTTTAATATAGTTTAATGTAATTTTATTATAATAGGTTAGATTAATTAGTAATTTAATATAGTTTAATGTAATTTTATTATAATAGGTTAGATTAATTAGTAATTTAATATAGTTTAATGTAATTATATTATAATGGTTAGGTTAGATTAATTAGTAATTTAATATAGTTTAATGTAATTTTATTATAACAGTTAGGGTAGGTTAACTAATAGTTTAATATAGTTTAATTTAATTTGAAAGGTAAGTTTAAATTTATTCTAAGATAGGAATGAGTTAATATTTAATATAAAGTTAATGAGTTGTTAGGTTTAGGGATTAATAGGTTAATTTAGTTTATGGCGATGTGGGGGCTGGCGGTTTAGGGGTTAATACATTTATTCAGTTGCGGTGGGCTCCGGGAGCGGCAGGATAGGGGTTAATAACTTTATGTAGGTGGCGGCAGTATAGGGGGTGGCAGATTAGAGGTTAATAAGTATAATGTAGATGGCGGTGGGCTCCGGGAACGGCGGTTTAGGGGTTAATAAGTTTATTTAGTTGCGGCAGGGTCCGGGAGCGGCGGGATAGGGGTTAATACGTTTATTTAGTTGCGGTGGGGTCCGGGAGCGGTGGGATATGGGTTAATAACGGCGGTGTAGCGGGCGGCAGATTAGGGGTGTTTAGACTCGGGGTACATGTTAGGGTGTTAGGTGTAAAAATAACTTTTATTCTCCCATAGGAATCAATGGGATATCGGGCAGCAGCGAACAGACTCCCATTGATTCCTATGGCATCCGCCGCCTCCAGGCCGGCGGATTGAAAACCAGGTACGCTGGGCCGGAATAGCTGCGAGCGTACCTGGTAGTTATTTGATAACTAGCAAAAGTAGTCAGATAGTGCCGAATTTGTATTCGGAACATCTGTAGTGACGTAAGCATCGGTCTGTGTTGGACTGAGACCGGCGGATCGTATGTTACGTCACAAATTTCTACTTTTGCCGGTCTGTAGCCTTTATTAAACAAGGCGAATTAAGCTCTCCACAATTACGCTGCGGAATTCCAGCGTATTTGCGGTTGACGGCTTGATAAATAGAGGCCTTTATGTCTATTTAAAACTTATAAGTGGTGCTGCATAGTCAGTTTGAATGAGTCCATAAAAATGAAAACTACCATTTTATTTGAAGAGCTCTGATGAAATGCAGTATAGGCAAGAAACACATTTTTGTGGACTGCTCCTAACGGAAGCCCAGAGAGGCCATGCATTTTTATTTTTTTTAACTTGTTTTGCCGACATAACAAGTTGTTTATACGTCAATACGGAAGCCCAGCGCATGCATTTTTATTTATTTTTTAAATCTGTTTTGTCAACAAAACAAGTGAAAAAATAATAAAAATGCATGGCCTCTCTGGGCTTCCGTAGCACTTTATTCAAGTGGATGTAAATTTGAATCCCTTCTTTGTATTGGTATATTGGAGAGCCCCAGTAGCATCGCCTGCAGTTTGCTTAATGCCTGACTGAAACAGACATCAGCACGAAAGTGCGGCTTGGAACACACGCTAATCCTGGAGTGCACACAGACCGTGAAGGAACATATTCTCTGAGCAGTTACGGAATTATACTTTCCTCAACAGAGATTTTGGCCACGGTATCAACTATAAGGATGAGGTTGCTAAACCAAGGTCAGTAATTGAGCGTATAAAGCTGTAAAACCCAAAAAGTTAGGAGCTAGGGGTAAAATTCTAGGAGCCAGTGTCTCCCTGGCTGCTGGCTTTGTCAAGCCCTGGCATAGACTTTGAAAGCACAGTTGCTAAGGACAGTTCGGCTATGCACATTGCTGAGTGACAGTTGAGTGTGTTTATAAGTGTCCATTTAAAACAACAAACCAATAGTAAATTAATTTGTGAGCAATCCTCTGGGTGATAAATGCTCTGCCCATTTACAAATATGATACAAACAAGTACTGATATGTCAAACAGTTTAATATATTATCATTATTTTTCCAGTAAAAATATTCTAATAACAGGAAATACCAGCAGCCATCCTAATCTTGTGACTTGTTTTGTTCCTAGTGTGATTCAGCACATAAGTTGCTGACCCCCAAAACAGGCAGAAAATAATTACACATATTGCATCATTGTTAACGTGTACATATTTTAAATTCTAAATATGGTAAATGCTGATGATTTACTAAAGTGTATTAAGCATATCTTTATTTAGGTCGTGAGATAGCACTTGCCCCTGAGATGCTGCACAGGGAATGTGTTAATGTGAAATGTGTTGATGATGCTAACAGCTTTTTTCTTAACACTTCTGGAATTGTGCGGACTTGGAATTAATGCATGGGTTTATTAAAGACAACAATAAATTATAATTAAAACAATATTATTGGAGCCTGCAACATTTAGACATCTTTAAAGGGACAGTTTACTCCAGAATTTTTATTGTTTAAAAAGATAGAAAATCCCTTTATTACCCATTCCCCAGTTTTGCATACCCAACACAGTTATATTAATATAATTTTTACCTTTGTGATTACCTTGTATCTAAGACTCTGCAGACTGCCCCCTTATTTCAGTTCTTTAGATAGATTTGCATTTTAGCCAATCAGTGCTGACTCTCAAATAACTCTACGGGACTGAGCACAATGTTATCTATATGGTACCCATGAACTAGCACAACTGTGAAAAACTGTCAAAATATACTGAGATAAGAGGCGGTTTTTAACAATTTCCAAAAATTAGTTTGAAGCTACCTAAGATTAGCTTGTATTATTATTATTATTATTATTATTATTATCATCAGTTATTTGTAGAGTGCCAACAGATTCCCCAGCGCTATAAACAAAGGGGGAGTACAACAAAACAATTATAGGGATCAAATGGGTAGAGGGCCCTGCCAAGAGTTGCACTGTTGTAGTCAGCTCTTAACAAGGTGATCTACAAACAGCTGGACTCTTAGGCTTACATGCTAAGGGGTTTCAGGGGATAGCAATGGAGGAGTGGAACTGGTATAAAGTAAGGTTAGCATAGGTTGTATGCATCCCTGAACAGTAGAGTCTTTAGGGAGCACTTGAAGCTTTTAAACTAGGGGAGAGTCTTGTAGAGCGTGGCAGAGAGTTCCACAAGATGGGAGCCAGTCTGTATACGGGAGTGCGATGAGGTAACCAGAGAGGAGGAGAGTAGGAGGTCATGAGCAGAGCGAAGGGGACGGGAGGGAGAGTATCTGGAGACAAGGGCCTCTAGTTATCAAGCCGTCAACCACAAATACACTGGAATTCCGCAGCGTATTTGTGGCGAGGCTGATTCGCCTTAGTTATCAAGCCCTACTGCCCGGCAAAAGTAGAATATAGTGATGTAAGCTTCGACCTGCCGGACTCAGTCCGACACAGATCGATGCTTACGTCACTCCAGATGTTCTGAACGCAAGTTCGGCACAATCAGACTACTTTTGGTAGTTAGCAAACTAATAGCAGGTACGCTCACCACTATTCCGGGCCAGCGTATCTGGATTTCAATCCGCTGCCTCCAGGAATCAATGGGAGTCTGACCATAGCGAAAGCTCATGTTCGCTGCTGCCCGATATCCCATTGATTCCTATGGGAAACGTCTGCACCTAACACCCTAACATGTACCCCGAGTCTAGACACCCCTAATCTGCCCCCCCTACACTGCCGCAACTAAATAAACTTATTAACCCCTAAACCGCCGCTCCCAGACCCCGCCGCAACTATAATAAATATGTGAACCCCTAAACCGCCGCTCCCGGACCCCGCCACAACTATAATAAATATGTTAACCCCTAAACCGCCGCTCCCGGACCCCGCCGCCACCTACATAATACCTATTAACCCCTATCCTGCCCCCCCTATACCGCCACCACCTATAATAGATTTATTAACCCCTATCCTGCCCCCCCTACAATAAAATTATTAACCCCTAAACCTAAGTCTAACACTAACCCTAACACCCCCCTAACTTAAATATTAATTAAATAAATCTAAATAATATTACTCTTATTAACTAAATTAATCCTATTTAAAACTAAATACTTACCTATAAAATAAACCCTAATATAGCTACAATATAACTAATAATTACATTGTAGCTATTTTAGGATTTATTTTTATTTTACAGGCAAGTTTGTATTTATTTTAACTAGGTACAATAGCTATTAAATAGTTAATAACTATTTAATAGCTACCTAGTTAAAATAAATACAAAATTACCTGTAAAATAAAAACTAACCTAAGTTACAATTACATCTAACACTACACTATCATTAAATAAATTATTCCAATTTAAAACTAAATACTTACCTGTAAAATAAACCCTAAGATAGCTACAATGTAATTAATAATTACATTGTAGCTATCTTAGGATTTATATTTATTTTACAGGCAACTTTGTATTTATTTTAACTAGGTACAATAGTTATTACATAGTTATTAACTATTTAATAACTACCTAGCTAAAAGAAATACAAAATTACCTGTAAAATAAATCCTAACCTAAGTTACAATTAAACCTAACACTACACTATCATTAAATTAATTAAATAAATTAGCTACCAATACCTACAATTAAATACAATTAAATAAACTAAACTAAATTACAAAACAAACAAACAAACACTAAATTACAGAAAATAAAAAAATATTACAAGAATTTTAAACTAATTACACCTAATCTAAGCCCCCTAATAAAATAAATAAAAAATAATAATAAAAGTCCCTACCCTATTCTACATTACAAAGTAATCAGCTCTTTTACCAGCTCTTAAAAGGGCTTTTTGCGGGGCATGCCCCAAAGTAATCAGCTCTTTTGCCTGTAAAAAAAATACAACCCCCCCAACATTAAAACCCACCACCCACATACCCCTACTCTAACCCACCCAAACCCCCCTTAAATAAACCTAACACTACCCCCCTGAAGATCTCCCTACCTTGAGTCGTCTTCACCCAGCCGGGCCGAAGTCTTCATCCGATGGGGCCGAAGAGGACATCCAGACCGGCAGAAGTCTTCATCCTATCCGGGCAGAAGAGGACATCCGGACCGGCAGACATCTTCATCCAAGCGGCATTTTCTATCTTCATCCATTCGACGAGGAGCAGCTCCATCTTCAAGACCTCCGGCGCGGAACATCCTTCCTGCACGACGACTACCCGACGAATGGCTGGTCCTTTAAATGACGTCATCCAAGATGGCGTCCCTCGAATTCCGATTGGCTGATAGGATTCTATCAGCCAATCGGAATTAAGGTAGGAAAAATCTGATTGGCTGATGCAATCAGCCAATCAGATTGAAGTTCAATCCGATTGGCTGATCCAATGGTCAACAGTGTCAAAGGCTGTGGACAGATCAAGGAGGAAAGCAGAGAGAAGTGGCCTTTTGATTTTGCTGTAAGTAGGTCATTGGTAACCTTAACAGTAGCTGTCTCTGTGGAGTGATGGGGACGAAATCCAGATTGCAGTGGGTCAAGAAGGGAGTTTAACGCAAGGAAATGGGATAGGCGTGCATATACTAGTTTTTCGAGAAGCTTTGAGGCAAGAGGGAGGAGGGAAATAGGGCGGAAGTTGGATGGGGAGGTAGGATCAAGTGAAGGTTTTTTGAGGATAGGTGTGACCAGTGCATGTTTCAGCGATGAGGGAAATATACCAGTGCTGAGGGAGATGTTGAAAATGTGTGTTAGTATAGGGGTAAGGATAGCAGAGAGGGAGGGGTGTAGCTGTGAGGGGATAGGGTCAAGGGGACAGGTAGTGAGGTGAGAGCGCAGTATAAGTGCTGAAACTTCTTCCTCAGTAACAGGGGAGAATGAGCTAAGTTTAAGGTTATGTGGGTTGTGATTGAGTGAGAGCATTTGAGGGGGGACAGAATGGAATTATGTTGAGAGCTGATTTCATTTCTGATGGAGTCGATTTTGTTATTGAAGTGGCTGGAAAAGTCTTGAGCTGACAGAGAAGTTGTATTAGGAGGTGGGGGAGGGCGGAGGAGAGTATTAAAAGTGGAGAACAGACGTTTTGGGTTTGAAGAAAGATTAGAGATAAGAGTAGAGAAGTAGTGTTGCTTATGGAGATTAAGGGCAGAATAGTAGGAGTTCAAGATAAATATGTAATGAAGAAAATTAGCTGAACTCTGAGGTTTTCTCTAGTGCCGCTCAGCAGTACGGGAACATCTGCGTAGGTACCGTGTCAGCGGAGTATGCCAGGGCTGAGGATGAGTGTGTGATTTCCGAGCTATGGTAAGAGGGGCGAGATTGTCAAGGACGGATATAAGGGTGGAATTATAGTGGCAGATAGATGTTCAGGGCAGGAAAAGGAGGAGAAGGATGAGAGGAGAGCTTTGAGGGAATTAACAAGCTGTTGCTGATCTAATGACATAATGCTTCTGTGAAGTTTGGTGTGAGGAGTAGAAGGAGGGAGAGTTGTAGGGAGGGATGATATGTTGCAAGTAAGGAGATGGTGGTCAGAAAGAGGAAAGGGGGAGTTTGTGAAGTTTGAGAGAGTGCATCGATAGTTAAAGATCAGGTCAAGAGAGTGACCGTCTTTGTGAGTGGGAAAATCAGTCCATTGTGAGAAACCGAAAGAGGAAGTGAGTTGCAGAAGTTGTTTTGCAGATGAGGCAGTGGGATTGTCAAGAGGGATGTTAAAGTCGCCAAGAATGAGGGTAGGGGAAATAAGGTAGCCAGGCAGCCAAGTGATCTAGAAATTGAGTTGAGGAGCCAGGGGTCGGTATATGACTGCAACACGTACAGAGAGAGGGGAGAATAAGCAAATTATGTGGGTTTTGAATGAGGGAAATGTGAGGGAAGAGATGGGATGTATTTGTTAAAAGGTGCAACGAGAGGAAAGTAAAATACCTACACCACCTCCTTGTCTATTACCAGACCTAGGAGTGTGGCTGAAGTGGAGACCCCCATGTGACAGAGCAGCAGTAGATGCTGTGTCTAGGGGAGAGAGCCAGGTTTCTGTTAGGGTCAGAAGGTTGAGGGAGCGGGAGATGAAGAGGTCATGTATAGAAGTGAGCTTGTTGCAAACAGAGCGAGAGTTCCAGAGTGTAACAATAAATACCAAGGGAACAATGCAAATTTGATGATAAAAGTAAATTGGAAAGTTGATTAAAATTGCATGCCCCTATCTGAATCATAAAAGTTTAGTTTTGACTAGACTGTCCCTTTAACCCTACTGAAGGTTAAAGGCACTGTTCCATGGGTATGGCACAATTATTGGATTACATTACAGTATGATCTCTGCTACATTTCAATACTTCGATTGGCACATTACTTATTTTTTAATTCAGTCAAATTGTTACTGATTCTATTTGTTTTCTACTTTTTCTTGTTAAATCTATCTATCTACCATCAACCTATCTATTTGTCCATCCATATATATGACATATTATATTCCAATAATCAAACTAGAAAATTGTACTGAAAACAAAATAGAGTGTGTTATGAAATCAGATTCTTTATGATGGCATAGATCTATTTATGTATGTATGACGAGCTAAGTCAGATTTTTTTTCTTCTATACAAAAATCATTCTACACTATACTATTCATTACAGAATATCATTCCTCTTATTCAGCTAGCTGTCCTATTTTTGGAACTGTGGAAATTATCTTTGAAGGCTTCCCTGTAAACATCTGATCTCTTTAATAATTCCTCTTGTAAATTATTCATCATCTGTATTCACCAATTATGTAAAGACCATGTAGTGGTGGCTAGCTCATTAAAATTACATTGCTGTCTACCCCCGGAAATCCACAAATGGGAATTCATTATAAACTCAATGAAAATTTGATCAGGGTTTAGAGACAACAGCTTGTCAAACCCAATAAAGCAAATTTTAGCGTTGTATTTTGTTGCGTTTTCAATGGCAGAATTTATGATAAATATCTAACTATAATGCAAGCACGACATTAAAAAAGTAACTTACAAATTTATGATACACATATTAATAACAAGTGTGTAAAGGCATTGGCATCAATCTTCTGAAGTATATTATATTATTTTATTAGCAAGAAGTACATTGTGTATATGGCTATATTGGTTAGTCTTACACATTAAAAGGACATGGATGTATAAATTAAACTTTGATAATTTGAGAGAGTATACAACAAAGATAGTTAACAATGTTGTACATTGTTCCGCTGCATACCTTGAACTGAAGGACATATCCAGGTTTTAAGGTGAGATCTCTGGTCACGGCAAAGCGATCACCATCAGACTTTCCAAAAATCATAGCCGAGGGAGTAACAGAGCAGAAACTTTCATTTTTGGTCATTCCTTCGTTAGCCAACATTAGCCAGACACTCAGTTGGTTCACAGGGTAGTCAAAGGCAGGTTTTTCATAAAAGTTCTAATAGAAATACAGGGACAAAAAAAATGTAGTGGTTATTCAGAGAAATTATTAATTCAAATATTTTATATTTTTTATTCAATGCTTATAAGGCAGAATTAAAGGTATATGAAACCCAAATATTTTCTTTCATGATTCAGATAGAGCATGCAATTTTAGGCAACTTAATAATTTACTCCTATTATAATTTTTTCTTTGTTCTCTTGGTATCTTTATTTAACAAGCAGGAATGTAAGCTTAGGAGGTGGCCCATTTTTGGTTCAGCACCTAGGTAACGCTTGCTTATTGGTGGCTAATAGATGTAGCCACCAATCAGCAAGCACTATCCAGGGTTTCACATCCCTTTAAGGTTAAATTATCATGTACTTTGTTATTTTTCATCCTTCTTAAATCTTAATAAAATCTTCTTGTGATACAGTGTTGTCACTAGACGGGAAATTTTTATAATTGGGATAAAACACAAATTAAGAAATCCAGAGCTGCTTACTGTTTGCAAATACTTTTTATCACCTGCTTCTTGTATCCACAGATTCCACAAACAACATAAACATTCTAATGTCAGATATAATTCAGAACTATTGTGCTTAAAGGACCACTAAATACAGCATAATTGAAAAACTGACAAACACACATTAAAAAGACAATACTGGAGGCGTGTCCATGCAGCGGCCATGACAGGCTGAAAAATCAGATGCTTCAAGAGGATTCCTGAAACTCTGCCAAAAATCACGAAAATACTTTATTAATACATACAAGCAATATATCTCGATCCTTGAAAGTATCTAGATTAAGTCTATATAATCCTTTTTCACATTCCTCCTCTTGTGGACTGGACCGGGCCGTATGATCTTAGGTGGCGGCCTATATCATTGATCCATACACCCCCCCCCTCAGACTGCTGGGTAAAAGCAGGACTATTGTATATTCTATGTGACCATGACTAACGAATGAAGCTTTAACCGTCAGATGACTGAAAGCTTTAATCAGCACTTGTCTCTGATGGCTACACTACTCAAGAAGAAAAATTACTACTGCGGTGCTCACATCGAGAAGGTCCCGGACTCCATAAGGAGAAGGTCCCGGACTCCATCGGGCTGATTTACTCTGGAACATCCAGTGATTACAACTTAACACCAGCCAGTGAGAATCCAACTAGTGCGCTCACGAAGGAGATTATCCCACTGAACCTTCCGCATTGCATTCCCGGGACATTAATCAAAATTAACCCCTGCTATTTTCACAATCATATTATTACCTCATCTGATGGTTGTTTCATAGTGGGTGGGCTCGGTGGAGCTCTGACGGAACTATATGGGACTCAGTTAAACTTTGGCTGCAAGACGAACGTCCCTATCTCTCAATGGCAAGGGATGACACATCTTCGCTGTTCCATACTAGAGACTAACTACGGGTGGACTCCTGGTTTCTCCGGGTACAGTATTTATGCAAAGAGATACCAAGGTGGAAGAAGGAGTGCTTACTAGATACTTGTCAGCGTCACACAGGTCTTGGTGCAGATGGAACTAGACCCGGTACCCTTCTACCTACTTTAATCCACAAGAGAAGCTGCACATTACCCATGCTATACCAGACTAAGTTGGGAATCGTCTAAGTCTTCATTTTCCAGATTCACTGCTGATAAAACGCTGTAGTCCCTGTATACACATGAGCAGAATTTTAAGCATTTTCATTTACATCACTCATGTTGTTTAACTTTTCATCCAGAAAGCTTTTGTACAATATATAACTTTAGCTGAGTTGAGACAGATTATGTTACACCATTTTTCGCTATTGCACTTACCTAATGGGGGAGAGCCCTTTGTTACTTAGAAAAGGCAATGCTCAAATTAATGCAGAAACACACAAGTTAGTCTTTATTTATATAACAGCACTCTTGGAAATGATAGTCCCTATTTAAAATAGTATAGCTAAAATGTTAAACATTTATGCTCCCCTTCAGATATTGAGACTATGCTCTAACTTGCCATCTTGACAATAACAGATTAGTATACTTAGTCATCTGCTGTCATCTCTATTCATATAAAATATATATAGTGGTTGTCTAGCTGTCTGCGGCTAGGGCAGCATGGACATGCCTAGCCATTGTTTATTTCATAATTTCATGGGTGACAGGACCTTTAATGTTCCTTTAAGATAGCTAATTATATTATGAAGGGGCTATGATGTTAAAAAACATGACCAGTCGATATTACCTTTAAGACCAGCTGAGACTAGCTGTGGCAATACAATGAGAATTAGCTGTTAAAGAACTCCTCTTAGCATGGTCTAGAGCCAACTCAGTCATTAACATTCAAACCACTTGCCATGTATTAGAATGTTTATACTCCAAAGTATGTCAAGGTCCTTGTCTTACATTTTACAATTATTACGTTATTTATTTACATAAGACTTTCTCTATATATGCCAATTTATATGCTCATATAATATCAGTCACTAATTTTCTCACACTAGTACTAAGGTCCAAGAGTGGCCATTACAAATGCTAATTTCCCTCGCCATTGATCATTAGACCACTTGAGTCCAAGAGTGACCTGCTGAGTAATGTAGGGAATCCTAACCAGTATATAAAAATTAGGTTCCATTCCTTATTATCTGTGTTATATTACCCCTATCATATACTATCACTCACTATGTACACGTATATATTGTAACGCTAGCTCTTTGTTTACCATACTTATTCTCAAGGTCCAAAAGAGACCGTATTCATCATTTTAGTTCCTCTCTGTCGGCTAGATTACGAGTTTTGCGGTATGAGTGAAAAAGCAGCGTTAAGGCTACCGCTGGTATTACGAGTCTTGCAGGTTTAGGGGCACTGCACACTTTTTTGGCCTTAACGCAAATTAACTTAGCAATTTGCGTAAAGTCTTTTTTAATGGGACTTCCATAGCGCCGATATTACAAGCTTTTTCTGGGAGGCCAAAAAGTGAGCGGTACAGCCCATCCAAGCCGGGAGAAGTGGTCCTCCAGACAGGCAGAAGTCTTCATCCAGACGGCATCTTCTATCTTCATCCATCCGGCGCGGAGTGGGTCAATCTTCAAGACATCTGGCGCGGAGCATCCTCTTCTTATGACGACTCCCGATAAATGAAGGTTCCTTTAAGTGACATCATCCAAGATGGCGTCCCTTAGATTCCAATTGGCTGATAGAATTCAATCAGCCAATCAGAATTAAGGTTAAAAAAATCCTATTGTCTGATGCAATCAGTCAATAGGATTGAACTTAAATCCTATTGGCTGATCCAATCAGCCAATAGGATTGAGCTTGCATTCTACTGGCTGTTCCAATTAGCCAACAGAATGCGAGCTCAATCCTATTGGCTGATTGGATCAACCTTAATTCCGATTGGCTGATAGAATTCTATCAGCCAATCGGAATCTATGGGACGCCATCTTGGATGACATCACTTAAAGGAACCTTCATTCGTCGGGAGTCATCGTAAGAAAAGGATGCTCCACGCCGGATGTCTTGAAGATGGACCCGCTCCGCGTCAGATGCATGAAGATAGAAGATGCCCGTCTGGAGGACCACTTCTCCCGGCTTGGATGAAGACTTCTCCCGGCTTCGTTGAGGACTTCTCCTGGCTTCGTTGAGGATGGATGTCTGGTCTTCAAAACTGTAAGTGGATCTTCGGGGGTTAGTGTTATGTTTTTTTAAGAGTTTATTGGGTGGGTTTAAGTTTTAGATTAGGGTTTGGGCAGCAATAGAGCTAAATGCCCTTTTAAGGGCAATGCCCATCCAAATGCCCTTTTCAGGGCAATGGGGAGCTTAGGTTTTTTTTAGTTACCTTGCAATTTCTGACCGAGGATTAGATTCTGATTTGCTGATCATTTGAAGAAGAAGGTAGCTACGTAACGGTGGGGGGAGTTCAGCTGCCATATTTACCTGGTATTAGATAAGTTATCGACGGTGATTAGTACAAGAAGCAAGTAGGCAAGGCAAAAGGGCTATGCTGCATGCCGATCTTCATTTTTTATTTTTCAATATCGCATAATGTTACCGCAAGTGTTGACTGTCCCTTTAAATAGGAATTAGTTATTAATAGTAGTTTTTTTTTAGATTTATTTTAATTATATTTAAGTTAGTGGGTGTTAGGGTTAGACTTAGGTTTAGGGGTTAATAACTTTAGTATAGTGGCTGCGACGTTGAGGGCGGCAGATTATGGGTTAATAAATGTAGGTAGGTGGCGGCGATGTTAGGGGCGGCAGATTAGGGGTTAATAATATTTAACTAGTGTTTGTGATGCGGGAGTGCAGCGGTTAAGGGGTTAATATGTTCATTATAGTGGCGGCGGTATCTGGAGCGGCAGATTAGGGGTTAATAAGTGTAAGATTAGGGGTGTTTAGACTCGGGGTTCATGTTAGGGTTTTAGGTGTAAACATAAATTTTGTTTCCCCATAGGAATCAAAGGGGCTGCATTACTGAGCTTTACGCTGCTTTATTGCAGGTGTTAGACTTTTTCAGCCGAATCTCCCCATTGATGTCTATGGGGAAATTGTGCACGAGCACGTACAACCAGCTCACCGCTGACTTAAGCAGCGCTGGTATTGAAGTGCGGTATGGAGCTCAATTTTGCTCTACGCTCACTTCTTGTCTTTTAACGCCGGGTTTCTGAAAACCTGTAATACCAGCGCTGTAGGGAAGTGAGCGGTGAGAATAATGTGCAAGTTAACACCGCACACCTCATAACGCAAAACTCATAATCTAGCCGTTAGTTCTCTTTACATCCTTTGTTGAAAAGTATACCTAGGTAAACTCAGGGGCTAGGAGCTAGCTGCTGATTGGTGGCTGCACATATGTCTATTGTCATATTGTCATTGACTTACCGATTTGCTAAGCTATCTCCCAGTAATGCATTGCTGCTTCTTCAAAAAGGGGTACCAAGAGAATGAAGTAAAAAATTATAATAGAAGTAAATTGGAAAGTTGTTTAAAAATGCATGTTTTTTTCTGAATCATAAAATATAATTTTAGGTTTTCATGTCCCTTTAATCCAAATTTCCCTCCACCTATATCATGTGACAGCCATCAGCCAATCACAAAATGCATATACATATTTAAATGTGCAATTTTGAGCATGCTCAGTAGTAACTGGAGCCTCAAAAAGTGTGCATATAAAAACAAAGTGCATGTTTTGATTTGTCACAATCGTGCCACTTTTTTTAGAGTTTTAATATGAATTTTTAAAATACTTTTTGGCAACATTGCAGTTATTTTGCATCCACACGTCGAGGCCTATTTATGAAATGTCTGTCGAACCTCATACGACAATGCGGATCAGGTCCGACAGACATCGCTGAATGTGGAGAGCAATATGCTCTCCGTATTCAGCATTGCACCAGCAGCTCTTGTGAGCTGCTGGTGCAACGCCACCCCCTGCAGATTCGCGGCCAATCGGCCCCCAGCAGAGGGTGTCAATAAACCCGATCATACTCGATCGGGTTAAATTCTGGCGATTCCTGTCCGCCTCATCAGAGCAGGCGGACAGGGTTATGAAGCAGCAGTCTTTAGACCGCTGCTTCATAACTGGTGTTTCTGGCGAGCCTGCAGGCTTGCCAGAAACACGGGGCCTCAAGCTCCGTACGAGCTTGATAGATAGGCCTTTTTGGGTCTGTCACAACCAACTTCTGCAGATCAACTACCCATGATGCTGCATTGTGACTTCTGCATAAAACTTTAAGTGACTGGTTTGTGAGAAGGCAGCTGGTGTTCTGTGTTTCTGACACATTAAATGGACATTAGCCACTAATTGAATGGTTGATAAAATAATAATAATTATTATTTTTTATCATTTATTTGAATAGCGCCGCCAAATTCAGTAGCGCTGGGTACAATGATAGGGTTATACAATTAAAAGGATTTGTGATAAAATACAAAACATAAGAAAACTACATAAATCTAGTACAGGAGGAAGAGGGCCCTGCTCCGGAGAGCTCACAGTCTACAGGTTTAGGGTGCAGAGACATAAGGTTGGGGTAGCTTGTCACATCGGTTGTAGTTGCAGCAGTGAGTCAGGCAGTTAATGTATTAGTTTGGTTAGGATGAGAGATGGAGGAGAGATGGTAAGCCTCTCTGAATAGGTGAGTTTTCAAGGAGCGTCTTAAGCTATACAATGTTGGAGATATTCTTATGGAGCGGGGTAGAGAGTTCCAGAGGACAGGAGGAGCACGTGAGAAGTCTTGGAAATGGGAGTGGGACGTAGAGATAACAGGAGTGGAGAGACGTAGGTCAGAGGTTGATCGAAGAGGACGGGATGGGGAATATTTCACGATGAGAGAGGAAATATAAATGGGAGTGTTGAGTGCTTTGTAAGTTAGGGTTTATACTTTAAATTGTATTCTGGAGTGTATGGCGAGTCAGTGTAGAGACTGGCAGAGTGGAGCAGTTGATGTAGATCGGTGACTTAGGTGGATGAGTCTAGCGGAAGCATTCATAATAGATTGGAGGGAGGAGAGGCGGTGTTTTGGAAAGCCATTTAGAAGTAGATTGCAATAAACAATGCGTGACAAAATGAGGAAATTAATAAGTATTTTTGTAGTTTTTGAATAAGGAAGGGATGAATTCTGGAAATGTTGCATAGGTGTGAACGGCAGGATTTGGTAAGTGATTATATATGTGTGTTGAATGTGAGTTCTTAGTCAAGTGTAACCCCAAGACAGTGGACCTGGGGTGAGGTGTTGAGAATAGACTCTCCAACCGTCAGAGAAATGACAGATGTTGGATGTCTCAAAGAGGGGGGAATAAGAAGCAGCTCGGTTTCGGACAGATTGAGTTGGAGGTAGTGTGTAGACATCCAAGAGGAAATTGCAGAGAGGCAGTTGGAAATCTGGTTGAGTAAAAATGGAGAGATATCAGGAGAGGAAAGATAGATTTGGGTATTATCATCTTATAAGTGGTACTGGAATCTAAAGGAGGCTATAAGTTTTCCAAGAGAGGATATATAGAGAGAGAAAAGCAAGGGACCCAAGACAGAGCCTTGTGGTACTCCAACTGAGAGAGGCATAGGATCACAAGATATGTTGTTAAAGGAAACTGAAAACTAGTGTTTTGAGAGATACGAGGCAAACCAGGAGAGGGCTGTGTTTTTTGGAAGCCAAATGAATGTAGTATTTTTAGAAGAGGATGGTCATCTGTGTCAAAGGCAGCGGACAGGTCAAGAAGAATTAGTAAGGAGTAGTGGCCTTTTGCTTTAGCTGTTAACAGGTCATTTGTTACTTTAGTAAGAGCGGTTTCTGTTAAGTGTTTAGGGCGGGAAACAGATAGTAGGGGATCAAGTAAGGAGTTAGTTGTGAGAAATTTGAGTTAGCCAATTATAGACCAGTCGTTCCAATAATTTTGAAGCAAAGGGAAGTAAGGAGACCGGTCGATAGTTAGAAGGGGTGGATGGGTCAGGCGAGGGCTTTTTAGGATTGGTATGATTCATGCATGCTTTAATGTATTAGGAAATGTGACAGCCGTGAGAAATTAAAGAGATGAGTTAGGGTAGGGGTTAGTGAAGCAGAGAGAGAGGGAAGAAGTTGTGAAGGAATAGGGTCAAGTAATGTTTTTTATTAAAGCAAATATTAGCCTGATAATAATATAGAAATATATACTTTAAATATATTAGTTATTTACATATTGAAGTTTAAAGTATAAAGTTTAAGTGTATAGAAAGTGATGGATGCTCCCATGTTGTAACTTAAAAGGGCATTAAACACTTTGAGATGGTAATATAAAATGATAAATCGTATATATAAAAAAAAAACTTTGCAATATACTTTCATTATTTATTTTGTCTCCTTTTGCTGTAATTCCATTCTGAAATTGTAAGCTTTTCAGTTACTATTAAAAAAATGGAAGTGCAGAAAACTGTTATATTCCATGCAGCCATTGGCTGCACACTCTAGTGACCTATTTATAACTGTCTCTAATTGGCTACAGCAGAGAAGGTAACCTAAGTTACAACATGGCAGATCGTATTGTTTTATAGACACTAAGGTGCAGATTTATCAATGTCTGGCAGACATCGCTGAGTGCCATCAGCATAAGCTGTCAGTAGGGATGTGCGAATGTTTCTAAAAATTCAAAATTTAAAAAGAATTTTGATACATTTGTTCATTCAAATCAAATTTTGAATGTTTATATAACATTCTAACATTCTATTTTTGAATTTTCAGTTTCAAATTTTTCAATAACATTCGAAAATATTCGTAGAATAAAAGAATGTTTAGCTAGTCAACTAGTGTTTAATAAATAGTGTTTCTAGTCAACAACTGTGTTTAATAAATGTAATATTTGAATACAAATGCTACATTAAAATTTGAATATCACATTCAAATTCGAAATAGTATTTCTAGTCTACAACTGTGTTTAATAAATGTAATATTCTAATTTTAATGCGACAAAATAGTATTTCTAGTCTACAACTGTGTTTTATAAATGTATTATTCGAATTCGAATGTGGCATTCGAATTCGAATGTCACTTTCGAATTCGAAAGTGACAATCGAAAACTGTAAATAACATTTGATAATAGAATTTTTAAAAATATTCGTTCTCAACATTTTATTATGTAAATTGAATTTCTACAATAAATTTCGTTAAAACATTCAAATTTGAATATAAACACATTCACCCATCCCTAGCTGTCGGCATTTAACATTGCACAAGCAGTTCTGGTGAACTGCTTGTGCATTGCCGCCTCCTGCAAAGTCTCGGCCAATTGGCCGCTAACAGGGGTGATTGTACACAATCTAGCAGATTGATGTCCGCAGGATCAGAGCAGGCAGACGAGTTAAGGACCAGCGGTCTTAAGACTGCTGCTTCTTAATTCCTGATTCCGGAGAGCCTGAAGACTTGCACGAAATTAGAAGCATTGGAGCTGGTTGACCACTTGGTAAATCGGCCCCTAAAACTTTACACTTATTTCTCTTGTTAAGTGTATCCAGTCCACGGATCATCCATTACTTATGGAATATATTCTCCTTCCCAACAGGAAGCTGCAAGAGTCCACCCACAGCAAAGCTGCTATATAGCTCCTCCCCTAACTGCCATATTCAGTCATTCTCTTGCAAGCCTCAACATAGATAGGAGGTCGTGAGAGTCTGTGGTGCTTTCTACTTAGTTTATTCTTGATCTTAGTTTATTCTATGATCTTAGCAGACGTAACTAAGATCCATTTGCTGTTCTCACACATTCTGAGGAGTGAGGTACTTCAGAGGGGGAATGGCGTGCAGGTTTTCCTGCAGATAAGGTATGTGCAGTAAAATATTTTTCTAGGAATGGAATTCACTAAGAAAATACTGCTGATACCGAAGTAATGTAAGTAAAGCCTTAAATGCAGCAATAGCGACTGGTATCAGGCTTATTAATAGAGATACATACTCTTGTAAAAATGTGTTTTAAAACGTTTGCTGGCATGTTTAATCGTTTTTTAACATATGTTTGGTGATAAAACTTATTGGGGCCTAAGTTTTTTCCACATGGCTGGCTTAAATTTTGCATAGAAACAGTTAACTGAAGCTTCCCACTGTTGGCTGTGGCAGTTTGTTGTGTCTGTTTTTAAAAACGTCTATGTCATTTTTTTTTTATTTTTTTTTTATCTGTTTTTTGCATTAAGGGGTTAATCATCCATTTGCAAGTGGGTGCAATGCTCTGTTACCTTATTACATGTACTGTAAAAATTTCGTTTGTTTTACTGCCTTTTTTTCACTGTTTTTCAAATTTTGACAAAATTTGTTTCTCTTAAAGGCACAGTAACGTTTTATATATTTGCTTGTTAACTTGATTTAAAGTGTTTTCCAAGCTTACTAGTCTCATTATTAGTCTGTTCTAACATGTCTGACATAGAGGAAGCTCTGTATTCATTATGTTTTAAAGCCATGGTGGAACCCCATCTTAGAATGTGTACCAGATGTACTGATTTCATGTTAAACAATAAAGATCATTTTTTGTCTTTAAAAACATTATCACCAGAGGATTCTGTCGTGGGGGTAGTTATGCCGACTAACTCTCCCCACGTGTCAGACCTTTTGACTCCCGCTTTAGGGACTCACGCTCAAATGGCGCCAAGTACATCAAGGGCGCCCATAGCGTTTATTTTACAAGACATGGCAAAGGTGGTGAATAATATTCTGGCAGCAGTATTAGTCAGACTACCTGAAATTAAAGGAAAGCAGTTAGCTCTGGGGGTAGATACAGAGCATACAGACGCTTTAAGAACCATGTATGATACTACCTCACAATATGCTTAGTCTGTGGGTGATTTTTTTTTTTTTTTGACTCAGGGAAGATGATTTAACCTGATTCTGATATTTCTACATTTAAAATTTATGCTTGAGAACCTCCACTTGTTGCTCAGGGAGGCTTTGGCTGCTCTGAATGAATGTGTACAATCGCAGGGCCAGAGAAATTGTGTAGACTGGATAAATAATATGCAGTGCCGGTGTGTACTGATGTTTTTCCAATACCTAAAGAGGTTTACTAAAAATTTTTTAATAAGGAATGGGATAGACCAGGTGTGCCGTTCTCTTCCCCTCCTATTTTTTAGAAGAATATTTTCTAATAGTTACCACCACACGGGACTTCTGGCAGACAGTTCCTAAGGTGGAGAGAAGAGTTTCTACTCTAGCTAAGTGTACCACTACCTCTGACGAGGACAGTTGTGCTTTTTAGATCCAATGGATAAAAAATGTTTATTCAACAGGGTTTTATCCTGCAGCCCCTTGCATACATTGCTTCTGTCACTGCTGCTGCGGCGTTCTGGGTTGAGTCTCTTGATGAGGCTTTACAGTTAAGCGACTCCATTGGATGAATATATTTGACAAGCTTATGCTAGCCAATTCCTTTGTTTTCTGATGCCTTGTTCATTTGACTAGACTAACGGCTAAGAATTCTGTTTTTTACTATACTGGCGCGCAGAGCGCTATGGCTTATATCATGGTCAGCTGTCGTGACTTTAATAAATAAGCTACTTAACTTCCCTTCAAGGGGCAGACCCTATTCGGGCCTGGTTTGAAGGAGATTATTGCTTATATCACTGGAGGAAAAGGTCATGCCCTTCCTCAGGATAGGTCTAAATCAAGGGCAAAAAAAAAAAAAAAAGTCTAATTTTCGTACCTTTTAAAAACTTCAGGGCAGGTGTGGCATCCTCTTCCTCTAAGGCAAAACAAGAGGGAATTTTTGCTCAGTCCAAGGCGGTCTGGAGACAATCGGACCTGGAACAAAGATAAGCAGGCCAAGGAGCCTGCTGCTGCCTCTAAGGCAGCATGAAGGAACGGACCCCTATCCGGTAACGGATCCTATAGGGGGCAGACTTTCATTCTTTGCCCAGGCGTGGGCAAGAGATGCCCAGGATCCCTAGGCATTGGAATTTATATCCCAGAGATATCTTCTGGATTTCAAAGATTCCCCCCCAAAAAAAGGGGAGATTTCGCCTTTCACAATTATCTGCAAACCAGATAAAGAAGGAGGCATTCTTACATTGTGTACGAGATCCATCCAGTTCCAAGAGAGGAACAGGGACAGAGTTTTTACTCAAATCTGTTTGTGGTTCCCAAGGAGAGGGAACCTTCAGACCTATTTTGGATCTAAAGATCTTAAACAAATTCCTCAGAATTCCGTCATTTAAGATGGAAACTATTCGTACCATCTTAACTATGATCCAGGAGAGTCAATAGAGGACTACAATGGATTTGAAGGATGCTTATCCTCACATTGTGATGCATAAAGATCACCATCGTTTTTCAGGTTTGCCTTTCTAGACAGGCATTACCAGTTTGTAGCTCTTTCCTTTGGGATATCTACAGCCCCAAGAATCTTTATGGAGGTTCTGGGGTCGCTTTGGCGGTCCTTAGACCGCGGGGCATAGAAGTGGCCCCTTATTTAGACGACATCCTGATACAGGCGTCAAACATCCAAATTGCCCAGTCTCATACGGACGTAGTACTGGCATTTCTGAGATCACATGGGTGGAAAGTGAACAAGGAAAGAGTTCTCTATCCCCAATCTCAAGGGTTTCCCTCCTAGGGACTCTGATAGATTCTGTAGAAATGAAAATTTACCTGACGGAGTCCAGGTTGTCAATGTTTCTAAATTTCTGCCGTGTTTTTTTCATCCCATCCGCGCCCTTCGGTGGCTCAGTACATGAATGAAATCGGCTTAATGGTAGCGGCAAGGGACATAGTACCGTTTGCACGTCTACATTTCAGACCGCTGCAACTATGCATGCTCAGTCAGAGGAACGGGGATTACACAGATTTGTCCCCCTGTTAAACCTGGACCAAGAGACCAGAGATTCTCTTCTCTGGTGACTATGTCGGGTCCATCTGTCCAAGGGTATGACCTTCCGCAGGTCAGATGGGACAATTGTTACAATAGATGCCAGCCTTTTAGGTTGGGAGGCAGTCTGGAACTCCCTGAAGGCTCAGGGATAGTGGACTTAGGAGGAGACCCTCCTTCTAATAAATATTCTGGAACTGGGAGTGATATTCCATGCTCTTCAGACTTGGCCTCAGTTAGCAACTCTGAGGTACATCATACTCAGTCGGACAATATACACGACTGTGGCTTACATCAGCCATCAAGGGGGAACAGAAGTTCCCTAGCGATGTTAGAAGTCTTACAATAATTCACTGGACAGAGACTCACTCTTGTCTATCAGCTATCCATATCCCAGGTGTTGAGAAGTGGGAGGTGGATTTTCTAAGTCGTCAGACTTTTCTTCCGGGGGAGTGGGATTTCCTCCGGAGGTCAAGACCAAGCAGGAGAGGGCTTTGGTGTTTTTGACAGCGCCTGCGTAGCCACGCAGGACCTGGTATGCAGATCTGGTGGACATGTCATCCTTTCCATCACGGTCTCTGCTTCTGAGACAGGTCCCTCTACCTCAGGGTCCTTTCAACCATCTAAATAGAATCAATCTGAGATGGACTGCCTGGAGACTGAACGCTTGATGTTATCAAAGCATGGCTTCTCTGAGTCAGTCATTGATACCTTAATACAGACATGAAAGCCTGTCTCTAGGAAAATTGAACATAGATATGGTGTAAATATCTGATTGTTATGAATCCAAGGGTTACTCATGGAGTAAAGTCTGGATTCCCAGGATATTATCTTTTCTCCAAGATGTTTTTGAGAAAAGGGTTGTCAGCTAATTCCTTAAAAGGGGACAGATTTTTACTCTGTCTATTTTTTTGCACAAGCGTCTGGCAGGTATTCTAGACGTTCAGGCATTTGGTCAGGCTTTGGTTAGATCCAAGCCTGTGTTTAAAACTGTTGCTCCGCCATGGAGCTTAAACCTGATTCTTAAGGTTCTTCAAGAAGTTCCGTTTGAACCTTTTTTGTTCCATAGATATCAATCTTTATCTTGGAAAGTTCCTTTTGGGTAGCTAATTCCTCGACTCGTAGAGTCTCCAAGTTATCTGTGTTACAATGTGATTCTCCTTATCTGGTCCTTCGTACGGATAAGGTAGTCCTGCGTACCAACCTGGGTTTTTTCCTAAGGTGGTATCTAACAAGTACATCACTCAAGAGATAGTTGTTCCATGCTTGTATCCTAATCCTTCCTCAAAGAAGGAACGTCTATTACACAATATTGGACGTGGTTTGTGCTTTAAAGTTTTACTTACAAGCTACTACAGTTTTCATCAAACGTTCACCTTGTTTGTTGTCTATTCTGGACAGAGGAGAGGTCAAAAGACTTCAGCAGCCTCTCTGTCTTTTTGGTTAAAAAGCATAATTCATTTAGCTTATGAGACTGCTGGACAGCAGCCTCCTGAAGGGATTACAGCTCATTCTACTAGAGCTGTGGTTTTCACTTGGGCCTTTTTTAAATGTGGCTTCTGTTGAACAGATTTACAAGACGGAGTCTTGGTCTGCGCTTCATACTTTTCAAATTTAACAAATTTGATACCTTGCTTCTTCGGAGGCTATTTTTGGGAGAAAGGGTTTTTTTACAGGCAGTGGTAATTTCCGTTTAAGTACCTGCCTTGTCCCTCCCATCATCCGTGTACTTTAGCTTTGGTATTGGTATTCCATAAGTAATGGATGATCCGTGGACTGGATACACTTAACAAGAGAAAACATAATTTATGCTTACCTGATAAATTTATTTCTCTTGTAGTGTATCCAGTCCACGGCCCGCCCTGTCACTTTAAGGCAGGTAATTTTTTCATTTGAACTACAGTCACCACTGCACCCTATGGTTTTTCCTTTCTCTGCATGTTTTCGGTCGAATGACTGAATATGGCAGTTAGGGGAGGAGCTATATAGCAGCTTTGCTGTGGGTGGACTCTTGCAGCTTCCTGTTGGGAAGGAGAATATATTCCATAAGTAATGGATGATCCGTGGACTGGATACACTACAAGAGAAATAAATTTATCAGGTAAGCATAAATTATGTTTTTGTCAGTATTTAAACAGATAATGAAACTTTAAAAAATACATCTACATTTTATTTTCAGACTAATCTTTTCTTTGAATGTATCATTCTATCTAGCATTTATTTAGGCCTAGATTTAGAGTTGGGCGGTAGCCGTCAAAACCAGCGTTAGAGGCTCCTAACGCTGGTTTTTACCGCCCGCTGGTATTTAGAGTCAGTCATGAAAGGGTCTAACGCTCACTTTGCAGCCGCGACTTTTCCATACCGCAGATCCCCCTACGCCATTTGTGTATCCTATCTTTTCAATGGGATCTTTCTAACGCCGGTATTTAGAGTCGTGGCTGAAGTGAGCATTAGAAATCTAACGACAAAACTCCAGCCGCAGAAAAAAGTCAGTAGTTAAGAGCTTTCTGGGCTAACGCCGGTTTATAAGGCTCTTAACTACTGTGCTCTAAAGTACACTAACACCCATAAACTACCTATGTACCCCTAAACCGAGATCCCCCCACATCGCCGCCACTCTATTAAATTTTTTTAACCCCTAATCTGCCGACCGCACACCGCTGCCACCTACATTATCCCTATGAACCCCTAATCTGCTGCCCCTAACACTGCCGACCCCTATATTATATTTATTAACCCCTAATCTGCCGCCCCCAACGTCGCCGCCACCTACCTACAATTATTAACCCCTAATCTGCCGACCGGAGCTCACCGTTACTATAATAAAGTTATTAACCCCTAATCCGCCTCACTCCCGCCTCAATAACCCTATAATAAATAGTATTAACCCCTAATCTGCCCTCCCTAACATCGCCGACACCTAACTTCAAGTATTAACCCCTAATCTGCCGACCGGAGCTCACAGCTACTATAATACATTTTTTAACCCCTAAAGCTAATTCTAACCCTAACCCTAACACCCCCCTAAGTTAAATATAATTTTATTCTAACGAAATAAATTAACTCTTATTAAATAAATTATTCCTAATTAAAGCTAAATACTTACCTGTAAAATAAACCCTAATATAGCTACAATATAAATTATAATTATATTGTAGCTATTTTAGGATTAATATTTATTTTACAGGCAACTTTGTATTTATTTTAACCAGGTACAATAGCTATTAAATAGTTAATAACTATTTAATAGTTACCTAGTTAAAATAATTACAAAATTACCTGTAAAATAAATCTTAACCTAAGTTACAATTAAACCTAACACTACACTATCAATAAATAAATTAAATAAACTACCTACAATTATCTACAATTAAACCTAACACTACACTATCAATAAATTAATTAAATACAATACCTACAAATAAATACATTTAAATAAACTAACTAAAGTACAAAAAATAAAAAAGAACTAAGTTACAAAAAATAAAAAAATATTTACAAACATTAGAAAAATATTACAACAATTTTAAACTAATTACACCTACTCTAAGCCCCCTAATAAAATAACAAAGACCCCCAAAATAAAAAAATGCCCTACCCTATTCTAAAATTAAAATAGAAAAGCTCTTTTACCTTACCAGCCCTGAAAAGGGCCCTTTGCGGGGCATGCCCCAAAGAATTCAGCTCTTTTGCCTGTAAAAAAAACTATCAGCCAATCGGAATTAAGGTAGGAAAATTCTGATTGGCTGATGGAATCAAGCAATCAGCCAATCAGATTGAGCTTGCATTCTATTGGCTGATCGGAACAGCCAATAGAATGCGATCTCAATCTGATTGGCTGATTGGATCAGCCAATCGGATTGAACTTGAATCTGATTGGCTGATTCCATCAGCCAATCAGAATTTTCTTACCTTAATTTGTTAAAAGATGACGTCCCTTAAAGGAACCGTCATTCGTCGGGAAGTCGTCGGTGAAGATGGATCCGTGCTGGAGGTCTTGAAGATCAGCCGGTCATCATCGGATTGAAGAACATAGAAGATGCGGCTTGGATGAAGATGTTTGCCGGTCCGGATGTCCTCTTCTGCCCGCTTGGATCAAGACTTCAGCCGGAGGATGGACGTCACTCTTCAGCCCCCGCTTGGGCTTGGATAAAGATTTCGGAGGCTTGGATCAAGACTTCGGTGGACGGATCGGTGAACCTGGCATGGTGAAGATAAGGTAGGAAGATCTTCAGGGGCTTAGTGTTAGGTTTATTTAAGGGGGGTTTGGGTTAGATTAGGGGTATGTGGGTGGTGGGTTGTAATGTTGGGGGGGGTATTGTATGTTTTTTTTTTACAGGCAAAAGAGCTGAATTATTTGGGGCATGCCCCGCAAATGGCCCTTTTCAGGGCTGGTAAGGTAAAAGAGCTTTGAACTTTTTTAATTTAGAATAGGGTAGGGCATTTTTTTATTTTGGGGGTCTTTGTTATTTTATTAGGGGGCTTAGAGTAGGTGTAATTAGTTTAAAATTGTTGTAATATTTTTCTAATGTTTGTAAATATTTTTTTATTTTTTGTAACTTAGTTCTTTTTTATTTTTTGTACTTTAGTTAGTTTATTTAAATGTATTTATTTGTAGGTATTGTATTTAATTAATTTATTGATAGTGTAGTGTTAGGTTTAATTGTAGATAATTGTAGGTAGTTTATTTAATTTATTTATTGATAGTGTAGTGTTAGGTTTAATTGTAACTTAGGTTAGGATTTATTTTACAGGTAATTTTGTAATTATTTTAACTAGGTAACTATTAAATAGTTATTAACTATTAAATAGCTATTGTACCTGGTTAAAATAAATACAAAGTTGCCTGTAAAATAAATATTAATCCTAAAATAGCTACAATATAATTATAATTTATATTGTAGCTATATTAGGGTTTATTTTACAGGTAATTATTTAGATTTAAATAGAAATAATTTATTTGATAAGAGTTAATTTATTTTGTTAGAATAAAATTATATTTAACTTAGGGGGGTGTTAGGGTTAGGGTTAGAATTAGCTTTAGGGGTTAAAAAATTTATTAGAGTAGCGGTGAGCTCCGGTCGGCAGATTAGGGGTTAATACTTGAAGTTAGGTGTCGGCGATGTTAGGGAGGGCAGATTAGGGGTTAATACTATTTATTATAGGGTTATTGAGGCGGGAGTGAGGCGGATTAGGGGTTAATACATTTATTATAGTAGCGGCGAGATCCGGTCAGCAGATTAGGGGTTAATACTTGAAGTTAGGTGTCGGCGATGTTAGGGAGGGCAGATTAGGGGTTAATATTTGAAGTTAGGTGTCGGCGATGTTAGGGAGGGCAGATTAGGGGTTAATACTATTTATTATAGGTTTATTGAGGCGGGAGTGAGGCGGATTAGGGGTTAATACATTTATTATAGTAGCGGCGAGATCCGGTCGGCAGATTAGGGGTTAATAAGTGTAGGTAGGTGGAGGCGACATTGGGGGCGGCAGATTAGGGGTTAATAAATATAATATAGGGGTCGGCGGTGTTAGGGGCAGCAGATTAGGGGTACATAGGGATAATGTAGGTTGCGGCGGTGTATGGAGCGGCAGATTAGGGGTTAATAATAATATGCAGGGGTCAGAGATAGCGGGGGCGGCAGATTAGGGGTTAATAAGTGTAAGGTTAGGGGTGTTTAGACTCGGGGTACATGTTAGGGTGTTAGGTGCAGACATAGGAAGTGTTCCCCATAGGAAACAATGTAGCTGCGTTAGGAGCTGAACGCTGCTTTTTTGCAGGTGTTAGGTTTTTTTCAGCTCAAACAGCCCCATTGTTTCCTATGGGGGAATCGTGCACGAGCACGTTTTTGAAGCTGGCCGCGTCCGTAAGCACCGGTGGAATTTAGAGTTGTAGTGGCGGTAAATATGCTCTATGCTCCCTTTTTGGAGCCTAACGCAGCCCTTCTGTGAACTCTAAATACCAGCGGTATTTAAAAGGTGCGGGAGAAAAAAAGCCAGCGTAGCTAACGCACCCCTTTGGCCGCAGAACTCTAAATCTAGCCGTTAGTGTTTAATGTCCCTTTAAGATACCCCAAGTTTATAAGCATGGTCTCTTCAAAGTTATAAATGAGCTTATATATATAGTAACAATCTCACATGGTCCCTTTAAGGAGTAAAATCCAACATTTGCTCAATTCTACTTATTGTAAAATGATAAATTACCCCTTACAAAACCTCAGTTAAGATAACGGAGTCTGCTGCACACTATCTGTATAGCAACGCTCTATAACTTTGGCTGACTACACATGTGCTCACTGACAAAAACAGCAAACAAAAGCTTCTTTGCTGAGGAGAAATCACTGAGAGGAGTCACGGAACAGACCTCCTGATTATTTTCCTCTGATGACATAAGTCTTGTTCCTTCTTATCTTCTTGCTTGGAAAAAATCCAGTCAGCAATAATTGAGTAAGTTAATGGTTTGTGTTATGCACTGTGGAAACAACTAAACAAATATCAGTGTAGCTAAAGTGTCTACTCTCAGTCTGAGCACTGCACTTTTATGTTGGTGTCTTTACTGACATATTGCACATCAAAAACAGTGACCATAAAAAGGAAAACCCTGAGAAATTATGGGTTTTCAATAGTAAATTGCTGGGTCAACTGTTTCTTCCTATTTCCTTTCTAAGTAGCTTCTCCCACATCTCTTTTCCAAGCAATACTTTGGGGCCCATTTATCAAGCTCCGAACGGAGCTTGAGGGCTCGTGTTTCTGGTGAGTCTTCAGACTCGCCAGAAACACAAGTTATGAAGCAGCGGTCTAAAGACCGCTGCTCCATAACCCTGTCCGCCTGCTCTGAGCAGGTGGACAGGAATCGCCGGAAATCAACCCGATCGAGTACGATCGGGTTGATTGACACCTCCCTGCTGGCGGCCCATTGGTCGCGAGTCAGCAGGGGACAGCGTTGCACCAGCAGCTCTTGTGAGCTGCTGGTGCAATTTTAAATGCGGAGAGTGTTTTGCTCTCCGCATTCAGCGAGGTCTTGCGGACCTGATCCGCACTGTCGGATCAGGTCCGCAAGACCTTTAATAAATAGGCCCCAATGTATCTTGATTCCACTTAATGATTTGGTTGTGCTTTGTCCAATTATGTAAAGGAAATATATGAAAAACAATTGATGTGAGCAGGGCCAGACCAGGTCCAAAAACAGACCTGGATATTTTTATTGACAAAAATATTTTAAAGTTTGTAAAACCATTGAGTCACAGGGGTAAATTTATCATGGTGCGGACAGACATGATCCGCTATAGCGAATCATGTCCGCCACACATCGATAAATGCCGACAGCGTATGGAGCAATACTGCCCCCTGCAGATTCTTGGCCAATCGGCCGCTAGCAGAGGGTGACAATCAACCCGATCGTATTCGATTGGGCTGATTGCTGTCTGCAACCTCAGAGGTGGCAGACGAGTTAAGGAGCAGTGGTCTTAGGACCGCTGTTTCTTAACTTCCGCTTCAGGCGGACCTGAAGCGGAGTGGGTCGGAAGCAGCATCCGCTGTTTCATAAATCGACCCCATAGTATTTTGTAAATTGTTTGGCAATGAAGAGTAGAAAAAAGTTAAAAAAAAAGTGAATTATAATAAATAAACCACTTAAAGCTATTGACCTTATTAAAACAAATAATAACCGCTTGCTGCTCATTAGCCTGTGTATTGACAGTCACTCAAGATAAAAAGCCCCTGAGCACTTCATCACACATAAATCTGCACTATCAGAGAGAAACAATATTCACAGACTAACTCAGGGACTAATATGCAAACACCATCACATGACCCCAGATAGCCACAGTCACACAAAAACAGGCACCCACAGACATCAAATACAGCATCCAACATGCACAGGTGACATCTGACAACCCACTGGCAGCTTGAGCAAATATACATGCACCATCAGATATGTCCATGCACATAAAAACAAACATCCACTTAAACAGACATTAAAAATAAAACACAAATGTTTATCTTATATGTGTAAGGCTCACGACAAAAGTACACCACACTATTAATTTATACAATGAACACTAAACGAACAGCTGTTCCAATTACAATATTGACTCAAAATGTGAAAGGGTTTCTTTCCCCATGTAAAAGGTCAAAAGCTCTATCAGATCTATACAAGAAAAAGGCTGACATATTATTTCTACAGGAGACACATTTAAAAAAAACACAAATTCCTAAATATTTCGGTAAACATTACACTCAACACTTTCACAATACCGCGCCAACCAAACACTGTGGGGTCAGTATTCTTGTTCGCAAACATATCCCTTTTACAGCTCTAGAGACAGTCAAAGATAGCGAGGGTAGATTTCTAGGCATAGCAGAGCTAATGTATGGTAGACCAATCACTCTAATTAACATCTACGCCCCTAACACTCAACATATGCCCTTTTTTAAAGCAATGTTCCGTAGACTACTTAACATCACTAAAGGACCAATTTTTCTTGGAGGCGACTTCAACTTCCCCTTTCAACCCTCCATGGACACCTCTAATCCTCAATCTAGGACATCAAAACGCACTCTGACTTATTTATGGAAAGCTCTACGAGATTACAATTTATATGATATCTGGCACTTTTCACACCCTTTGATAAAAGATTATACCTTCTATTCCCACCCCTCACAATCCTACAGCAGAATAGATTATTTGCTCACAAATCAAGCAGGCCTCTCCTTAATAACCAGCTCCACAATTACCCCTACATCTTGGTCTGATCATTCGGCGGTTACAGTGCAAATCAATTGGTCTAACACCCCTACCAGCCCTTTCCTTTGGAGACTTGATGATTCACTATTAACACACCAATCCCTTGTAGACCACCTTTCAAAGGTTATGGAGGAATACTTTCAGATTAACAACAATAAATGTACTCTCAGAGGAGAACTTATAAAATATAAAGCACAGCTTCATAAAACCTCTAGACAACTTTATACCACACTGACCACAAGACTAGGGCAACTAGATTACTCACATAAAAAAGATCCCAAAAACACCTTAATTCTAGATGACATAGGCAGGGTTAGAGAACAGCTAGATACATTCCTAGCCCTAGAACATCAGAAAAAGGCTATGAAAATAAAACAAATATACTATCATGAAAGTAATAAAGCGGGGAAAATGTTAGCAAGACATCTTAAGAGAGCTAGGTTAAAAGCATTCATCCGTGAAATAAAGACTCCTCACAACACTACCGTAAATACAACCCCAGATATATTAGACCAGTTTTATAAGTATTACTCAAATCTCTATAACCTGCAAGATAATACCCCAGTGCCTGAAACACAATTTGAGGAAGGCATTCAAACATATTTAGATTCCTGCCAACTCCCCTCAATCTCCTCAGAACAACGAGAAGAGTTAAAATCAACAATTACCCCAAACAAAATTCTGGCAGCCATTAAAGACCTGTCACCGGGCAAAAGCCCAGGCCCAGATGGGTTTTCCGCCAAATACTACCAGACATTTGCCCCATCTTAATCCCCGCTTTGCACAATTTGTTCAATAACATGTCACTTACTAACCCTCCTCCCCCCTCAATGTTATCAGCATATATTATAGTCCTGCCAAAACCGGGCAAACCTCCGGACTCACCAGCTAATTTTCGCCCCATCTCTCTACTGAATATCAATACCAAAATATATGCCAAAATAATAGCAAACAGGTTGAACAAACTACTTCCCCAACTAATCCATTATAATCAGGTCGGTTTTACCCCATATCGTGAGGCTAGAGATAATACCATCAAAATACAAACCCTGATCGACTATTCCTCAAAGACAAAAGTCTCTGCAATCTTCGCGTCCTTGGACGCGGAGAAAGCTTTTGACCGTCTAAATTGGACTTTTCTTAAGCAAATATTAATCAAATTTGGTTTCCCCGACGAATTTATATTTAAGATTATGTCCCTATACAGTTCCCCAAATGCAAAAATTAAACTAAACGACTCCATATCCCAATCTTTTACTATACATAAAGGCACCCGACAAGGATGCCCCCTGTCCCCACTGTTGTTTGCCCTAACCATGGAGGCCCTGGTAGCACGAATAAGGAACAATAAGAGTATCACTGGCATAATTATCCATGAAAAAAACTATAAAATCTCAATGTATGCGGATGATATTCTGTTATCCGTAACTAACCCGCTTACTTCCATGCCTGTACTTCACAGTGAACTCCAAACATATGGTAAATTATCAAACTTTAAGATTAATGCCTCAAAATCTGAGTTTATAGGAATAGGGACCCCACAATCTGACTTAAACTACATACAGTCAACATACCAATACAAATTCCAGAAATATTCCTTAAAGTATTTAGGAATCAATATTACCAACGACCCTCAACAAATGTTTAAAGCAAACTATACCCCCCTTCTAAACAAGATACAAAAAGAGCTACAATCCTGGCACAACAAGTCTTTATCATGGTTAGGCAGGTTACACGCCATAAAAATGACTATCCTACCTAAAATTTTATATACCTTCCAGACTATCCCACTCGCACTGCCCAAAACATTTCTAAACAATCTTCAAAACTTGCTAAACGCCTATCTATGGCTTAATAAGCGCCCTAGAATTGCAAAAAATGTCATTTACCGTACTAAAACCCAAGGAGGGTTGGGAATGCCAAATATACACTACTACTTTGTAGCATGTACACTAACACGAATAATAGACTGGTGTAAACATGGCACTCACAAGGAATGGGTAGGACTAGATCAAGATTTAGCACAAACTGCACAACTAGGAGCAAGCTGCTGGATACCACACATTCACAGACCCATACGCTCCAATACATCGGAAATCACTAGGCTCACACTCAAAATTTGGGACAAATGTCTTATCAACTTCCCACTGATTTCGAGCACACCCTCCCCTCTAACACCCCTGAAATATAATCATGAAGCTCAGGGGTTTCAACACAATCAATACATAAGGGACTTAAATTTAAGAGACACCATACCATGTAGTTTTGCCATGGACAACAAATCCCTCAAACCTAGGAATGTTTTGCAAGAAGCATTTGGAGATTATTTTGACCCATGGTTTAGATATTTCCAACTAAATCACTATCTTACCACACACATCAAACGCACCCACTTTAGTAGACCATTATCTCCCTTCGAGTCAATATGTAGTACGGAGACATACTCAAAGGGATCACTTTCGGCAATATATAAATTATTGCTAGAATATCACTCCAAAAACCTTCCGCCCTACACAGACAAATGGTCGGAAGAACTTCAAATCCATATAACCCCAAAACAATGGGCAAGGATATTCAACAACATGTGTTCACATACCTCATCAGCTGCACAATTGGAATCAAATATAAAACTGTTATGTAGATGGTATAAGACCCCAGTTAAAATAGCTGCAATATATGGCACTAAAGATCATAGATGTTGGAGAACATGCGGAGGAGTGGGAAATTACCAGCATATCTGGTGGTCATGTCCACACCTTGGCCAATATTGGAAAGACATTCACAGGGCCATCACTCAGGTAATTCATATTGAGATACCCTTAGACCCTATCATATTTTTATTTAATAACATACCAACAATTAAATGCAAATTGAGACAGCGGCTTATAATCATACTACTTAATTGTGCCAGACGGTTAATACCGAGAAAATGGAAATCGACAGTACCTCCCTCAATTCAGGAATGGCGCTCATTAGTTAATCATACGTTAGCAATGGAAAAATATCACTACCACATTACAAAAAGATTAGATGATTTCCTAGCAATGAACTTTCTATGGGAAGAATATTGCCACTCTACACAAGGTAGCACACACAACACACCAGACAGAGGGAGAAGTAGAACAACCACTATACAAGAATTGACCTAGTGACCAATAGGAATATATTATGTCATGTACTGTGGATATAATTAAGGGGACCAGATTGTATTGTGATTGACTCCACTTTATCTGAAATCACTCCCCGCACTGTATTGTATTGTATTGTATTATACTATGTATAATGTAACCTGTATTGTTGTTTCATTAGTTTCAATAAAGAAAATAAATAAATAAATAAATAAATAAAACACAAAATGCCCTGAAGACATTTATCTACATGCTGTGCACCTCTCTGCCAACTCAAACTATTTATTTAAGACTCTCTCTAATATCACTGCTCAGATTTTTTTTTTCTGTAATCTGCAAATTCTACAGTTCTAAAAGTCTTCAAACATGTGGAAATACACAGTTTGCATCAAATATTCAGTGTAAAAAACAGTGCCTATTTTTACATGTACTCCCACTTTAACATTAATTGTTAATTTTAGCAGCTATTTTTAAGCACATACATCAAGTTTAAGTTATGTGTTTTTTTTTGGGTCCTACCCTGTCTTCAGACAAATGTTATATTTATATATAAACAGAAGAAGCTTTGAGAAATTCATCCTGATCTGTGCCAGAGCTTTAAATTAAATCCAGGAAGCTCTCACACGTGGATCAGCCCGTTCCATTTGACCTTCTGCTGTGAGATGCAGCATTCAATAACTGATTGATAGGTGGACAGGGCTAAGGTTACAGGCCTAAGCCTGCAACCAGCCTCTATCCACTGTGCAAATAGCCAATGTTTAATCTGTACCTGCTGGTAAGCAAAAACTAGAAATAGATAAAGAAGTAATTTTTAAAACAACAAATAACAACTCCTCCAAAAATAATTTTATGTATCAGAACTATGACTTGGATTGGTTTGGCGCTTCTAATAGAGCTAGAGAAAACCATTCATTCTGCACATAAACAATATGTTGCGAATTTACAATACAAACAATATGTTGCAGATCTGCAATACAAACAATATGTTGCAGATTTACAATACAAACAATATGTTGCAGATCTGCAATACAAACAATATGTTGCAGATTTGCAATACAAACAATATGTTGCAGATTTACAATACAAACAATATGTTGCAGATCTGCAATACAAACAATATGTTGCAGATTTACAATACAAACAATATGTTGCAGATCTGCAATACAAACAATATGTTGCAGATTTGCAATACAAACAATATGTTGCGGATTTGCAATACCTGTGGCATTGTTGGGTATGCAGCGGGAATGATGTGCTTCTGATTCTCAGATAAAATGATAACATCATCGACTGCCCATTGATCGTATCCTTCCCCTGAGAACACCGGCTGCCACCAGCGAAACCGTGTGCAGGGCGTCTTGGCAGCATTGGGCAACTCAAGATAAACAAATCTGCAAATAAATAAAGATGCCACATTTATAATATAAACACTTCCTCAACATCATGCTACATCATTATCATACTTTATAATTAAAGGGATAGTAAACACCAAAATGTTATTGTTTAAAAATAAAGATAATCCCTTTATTTACCATTCCCCAGTTTTGCATAACCAATACTGTTATAGAAATATACTTTTTACCTCTGTGATTACCTTGTGTCTAAGCTTCTGCTTACTCCTTCTTTATCTCAGATCTTTAGACAGACTTGCATTTCAGGCAATTAGTGCTGACTCTTAAATAACTTCACGTGCATGAGCACAGTGTTATCTATATGAAACACATGAACTAACGCCCTCTAGCTGTGATAAACTGTCAAATGCATTTAGATGAGAGGCGGCCCTCAAGGGCTTATAAATTAGCATATGAGCCTACCTAGGTTTAGCTTTCAACTAAGAATAACAAGAGAGCAAAGCAAATTTGATGCTAAAAGTACATTTGAAAGTTGTTTAAAATGACATGCCCTATCTGAATCATAAAAGTTTAATTTGGACTTTACTATCCCTTTATCTAATATATTAATTTGAAACTATATGTTTCACCAACTACATGAAAGATGTCTATATCTTCCTAAAAATCAAATTCACAATAAACATGTGTTTGCATATTATAAAATGTGTTCATATGTGTACTTAGGTAAAACCTTCTAGCAAAAACTGATTAAAGGGACAGTCAAGTCCAAAAAAACCTTTCATGATTCAGATAGGGTATGTAATTTTAAACAACTTTCCAATTTACTTTTATCACCTATTTTGCTTTGTTCTCTTGGTATTCTTAGTTGAAAGCTAAACCTAGGAGGTTCATATACTAATTTCTTAGACCTTGAAGGCCACCTCTAATCTAAATGCATTATG
This sequence comes from Bombina bombina, assembly GCF_027579735.1. Classification (NCBI taxonomy): domain Eukaryota; kingdom Metazoa; phylum Chordata; class Amphibia; order Anura; family Bombinatoridae; genus Bombina; species Bombina bombina. Next base: position 105,890,388 of record NC_069504.1, read on the forward strand.
ACCGTTTTTCACCACTAGAGGGTATTAGTTTGTGTGTTTCATATAGATAACATTGATCTCATGCGCGTGAATTTACCGAGGAGTGAGCACTGATTGGCTAAAATGCAAGTCTGTCTAAAGAACTGAAATAAGGGGGCAGTCTGCAGAGGCTTAGATACAAGGTAATTACAGAGGTAAAATGTGTTTTATTATAACTGTGTTGGTTATGCAAAACTGGGGAATGGGTAATTAAGGGATTATCTATCTTTTAAAACAACAAAAATTCTGGTGTTGACTGTCCCTTTAAATGGCCAATTGATCTCATATTGTACTAAGTACCACAAATTTAGCAATGTTCCTTAGGCCCTGTTAGTGTATTTACCACCCAACTGATACATTACTGACCAAAGTGGTAAATTTAAGGGTCAGGCCAGTGTAGGTAATATAGAAAAAAAGAAAAAAAAAAGCCTAGGCCTTATTCCTAGGAATGGGCAAGCATTGAATTTTTGACACTCAAACTATAGGATGAATAGCCCTCTTTATAGTTTTCTGCCAGCTCCATGTATCTATTTAACAAAAGTAAATATTGAATGATACCATTTTAATATTACATTTGAGCATTGATTCCCATAGACTTGCATTGAATATACTGGGCTCCATTTATTGAGCTATGCAGGCAGATATGGAGCCCTTGTGGTGTTGTAGTGGTTTTAAGACTGCTGATCCGACCAGGTTGATTGACAGCTTCTGCTCTTGGGCGATTGGTTGTGCAAAAGTAGGGGGTAGCACTGGACAATCAGCTGCTTGTGTAATAATAAATGTGGGTATCTCAATGTTGCCCACTTGCTGCAATCTTGGGTTCACAGGTTCACTAGTTGTGAAATTTGCCCATCTGGACTATAATAAATGGAGCCTTATTACCCTCAGCATTTTAATTTTAATAAATAAACATTCAATGTTACATTTGATAATCAAATGTTACACTCAATGATAAAATACTGAATTTGAATGAATTTGATGGGAGGGGGGAATTATATTTTCTTGCTAGAATGAAAATCCAACATTGGGCACACATTTGGCATTAGTTTAGAATAAATAAATGCACAAACTCTAGTTCTATTTTATAAAATGTACTGAACTATTTGCCCATTCCTACTTGTTATTACAGTAACATTTTCAATTATTACTGCTTTAGATTCAGGGAGATACTACATAATTAATTGTGCTAATTGTATTTTTCAGTAATTGCAGCCACACTTATCTAATGCTGGTTCTTGGAAGGTTTTATGTTGCAGCTAAGACTTATACTTAAAGGGATTTGATACCCAAATGTCGAATCACTTGAAAGTGATGCAGCATAGCTGTATAAAGCTGACTAGAAAATATCACATGAACATCTCCATGTAAAAAAGGAAGATATTTTACCTCAAAATTTCCTAAGTATTCACACCCCACTGTAAGCAGGAAGTTAGTCCTAGGAGGACATGTGAGGGAGTGTGCATCTGGGATGTGCAGGCACAGTCATGTTGTTTTCCTATTCCGTTTAAGGAAGTTTACTATGAAATCTCATGAGAACACAGAAAAGCAAAGCATAACCTCAGCACTGCTGATGCTCATTGGCTATTGTTTTTTTTTTTTCAACTTGAGGCTGAACAGCAGCTGAAGTATAACTGTTCACAGAGCACTTACTGATGTAAGATGAATACATTTTGAGGTAAAATATCTTCCCTTTTTACATAGAGATGTTTAAGTGATTTTTCATGGCAGCTTTTTAACAGTTATGCTGCATCACTTTCAAGTATTATGTCCCTTTAATTTGTTATTTTTAAACTTCTGTAATCTGTTCATCTTTTTTTGCAGTTAAAAGGGACAGTGCCTTTAAGTGCCTTTAAGTTTATTTTTGTATATGAAAATGCTCATTGAAAACACAACCCATTTAAATAAGCTGAGCTTATACAAAAAAAACATACATCTTTAGCTTATCTATTTCTTTATAAGCAGATGTCTCTTTAACTTATAAATAACATGTCCATCTGCTTCAAGCAGCCTCCTAAGGAAGTTGCACTTCTACTCTAGAGACTAAGAAAAGGAGATGGATATTTGTTGGCTCAGGAAGGGTAAGACCAGAAGAACAAAGGCAAACTCCTAATTCACTGCCTTTGAAAAAACCCTAAGCTACTCTTACTGCAGGCACCTGTGAAGAAGAGCGCACAGATGACACTGCTTCTTCTGACAGTGTAACAGGGAGTTTCTGGTGTCTGAATCTGCAAACAAGAAAACCTAGGTAACAACTGTAAATGTACATTTCTGTAAGACATTGTTAATAGGTGACTCCATTTTAAGAAATGTACAGATAGGTGATGATAAAGGAGATTTGAGAGAGGTTAAATGTCTTCCAGGTGCTACTGCTCACAGAGATTTAAATCATATTTCAAGAATTGTTAGGGCAGCTGTAGGAAGAATGTAGCGTATAACAGAATGTAACTCTTGGTCCCGGAAGTGGTGCAGGGAGAGAAGATATGATTTTGTTAGCCATAAAAGCCCTGTTTGGCATGATAGTAACTTGTATAAGAGGGATGGTTTGCATCTGGATATTAAAGGGACATGAGTTCTGAGTAAATAATTTAAAGACTTTTTTAGTGGAAACTTAAACTAGAGAAGGGCACAGTGTTAACTTACCCATCTGTCCCCAGAGCATGACAAAACAGTTAACCAAAGTTTACATTTTAGTTTATTTAATGAAAAAAACATTACTTTTAGGACTAAGACTTTGAATGATGTAATCATTTGAGAATTCTAGAAATGTTCTCTGTGCAATGTGCACAAATGCTCACAGTTAAGTAAATAAATTACCTGAACTTACTGCAATAACGATTCAAGATACGTTGGATTTGGTAGCTATAACATAGACATGGTACAATAACTCCAATGACTGGGAAACAGTAATGCCTGGTTTGTTTAAAAATAGAGTAGGAAAAAAAGGGGGTGGGAGCTGATTTGTACGTGAAAGAAAATACTAAAGTAACTGAAATTGTAGAAACCAATGACAATGTAGAAAGTTTTTGGGTAACTATAGAAACTGAAGGGAAACAGGTGTTTAGAATAGGAGCAGTTTATAGGCCTCCATTTTAGGATGAAGAATCAGATCAACTACTAATTGATGAAATAGCCAAGGACAAGGTTATAGTAGTTGGGGATTTTAATATGCCTGATGTAGCCTTTAACTTGCTACTTCTATTTATTTTATGACTTGATAAAGAAGCTTTTGTTTTCATCGGAGGATTTGCTTTTTTGAGTGCGAGGATATTTTCTATATTTCTGCTATTCAAGTCTGGGGGTGTCGGTGGGCTTCCGTTTTCCTGGGCACCATTAGCGTGGATCCCTTGTTCCTGGAGGAACTGTTTGTCCATTGCACTAAGCACACAGCACGAAGAACGCGGTATGATGAGTGGGGGTAGTGTTTGAATCCGGAGCTCTTGCATGTGACTATTTGCTGTTTAGAATAGGAGTAGTATATAGGCCTCCATTACAGGATGAAGCATCAGATCAACTATTAATTGATGAAATAGCCAAAATTACAATGAAGGGCAAGGTTATAGTAGTGGGGGATTTTTATATGCCTGTTGTAGACTGGGAAGTACCCGTTGCTAAATAAACTAGAAGTAAGTATATTCTGGAATCTTTACAGACTTACAAACAGTGATATAGTATCTGAAGTGTCTATGGGTGAGAACTTAGGCTCAAGTGATCGTCTGTAGGGTTTAATATTCAGGCAAAGGTACTGTGCAACCATAGTAAAACAAAAAAGTTTTAGACTTTAGAACGACTCTTACATGGGCAAATACCTAAATACATATCTAAAAGGGATGGCAGAATTACAGACAGATTACAGAAGTACAAGAGTAGATGCAACTAAATACTGTATTAGGCTTGTTTGTAAAAGTAAAAGAAAACCAATATTCAAACTCACTAGATCAGAAGAGGATAAGGAAAAATGTAGAACCCAACAAAAGATGACAAAGTAGTTAATCAGAAAAGCTAAAGCTGATGCAGAAGAGAAATTAGCACAATCTGTAAAAAACTGTGAAAAAACCTTCTTTCGATATATCACTGAAAAGAGAAAAACGGAGAGATAGTAAGACTCAAGACTGGTGATCGAGTAGTGGAAGGAGATAAATAGCAAACGGTCTAAATGATTACTTTTGTTTAGTCTTTACAACAAATGATAAAGATAGTGAGATTCTATTAAGGGATGTTACTTTAAATGATAATGTGAGTAGTACTTTTCTTTTTACAGAGGACGAGGTTTCAAGGGCTTTATGAAAAATAAAAGTAAATAAGTCTGTGGGTCCAGAGAATATTCATCCAAGGGTTCTAAGAGAACTTCGATCTGTGATAGCTACTTCATTAGCTGATTTATTTAATCATTCACTGTTAACAGGAGTTGTTCCAAAAGACTGGAAAATTGCCAACGTAGCACCTCTTAATAAAAAGGGTAGTAGGGAAGATTATTCTAACTATAACATAAGTTTGCCCTCAATTGCAGGGAAATTAATGGAAACTCTTTTAAAAGAAAGACTTGTATCTTAGCTTCAGACAAACAACTTAGAAGACAAAGGACAGCATGTTTTCATTGCTGGAAGATCCTGTCGGACTAATGAAATTGCTTTCTTTGACCATGTAACTAAATTAATAAACCAGGGAGGAGCCATAGATGTAGCATATCTAGACTTAAGCAAAGCATTTGACACTGTCCCACACAAACTCAGAAGGCATAGGGTTTCAATTAATGAAGTACATTCAAATGAGGGGTCAGTTACTAGTGGTGTTCCCAAAGGGTCAGTTCTTGGGCTTGTTTATGTTTAATATGTTCATAAGTGATATTAGAATTGGGCTTCTGGGGAAGGTTTGCTTGTTTGCTGATGATTCAAAAATTTGTAACAGAGCTGATGTTCCAGGAGAGGTGGAGGAAATTGATATTAAAAAACTGGAGGACTGGGCAAATAAATTGGATCTGAAATGTAATATTACCAAGAGCAAAATTAAGCATAAAGGATTCAAAAACCCAAAGGCCAATTATAGGGGTCTATTTACTATGGTGCAAGCGGACATGATCCGATATAGCGGATCATGTCCACTGCACATCAATAAATGTCGACAGCATACGCTGTCAGCATTTATCATTGCACCAGCAGTTCTTGCTCTCCGCATTCAGCGATGTCTGTTGGACCTGATCCTCACTGTCGGATCAGGTCCGACAGACATTTGATAAATTGGCCTCCATATCTTCAGAAAGATATAAATAAACTAGAAACTGTGCAAAGGAGGGCTACTAAAATAGTACATGGTCTAAAATATAAAACGTACAAAGAAAGGCTCTATGATCTAAATAATAAGGGAGATAAGTGACATGATAGAAACCTTCAAAGGGGAAATTTTATCATTACTTTAACAATAAGGAAAACAATAAATTTAAATTTTGTATTATAAATACACATTTCACATTGTTCACATTGTAATTTTATTATGATTTCTAGTGTGCACCTTAACCCCTTAAGACATTTGGACGTAGCTACTACGTCACAGGGTACTTTACCCAGCTTACCCGGTTGATGTAGTAGCTATGGCTAACCTTCTCCATCATGCTGAAGTCCCAGCTTTATTATTATTATTATTATTATCGGTTATTTGTAGAGCACCAACAGATTTCGCAGCGCTTTCAGCTCTGACAGCTAAGACTGCAGTAAGAGGGAGAAGGCATTCACTTTCAACTGGTAAGGGATCACTGACAGCGCTCCCTTTACTATATGAAGCAGATCACGATGCAGACAGGACTTGCGGTGGTGCAGTTGGTGGTATGGGAGGGTCAGGAGGGAGACAGGTGGTCTGCCCATCATGGAAAAATGATTTTTTTTAATAAATAAATAAAAAACATACATAAATAAATATAAAATGGGTACTGGCAGACAGCTGTCAGTACCTAAGATGGCAGGCACTTGTTAGCAGGGTTACAAAGCTGTTTGGGAGGGATCAAGGCGATGGGGGGTAAGGGGGGATCCTACACTGCAGAAATAAAATTAAAAAAATGCCCTAAAACTTCATATTGGCAGACTGTCTGCCAGTACCTAAGATGGTAGTGACCAGTGGGGGTGAGGGAGGGAAGATAGCTGTTTGGGAGGGATCGGGTAGGGACCAGGGGTGGGAGGTGTCAGTTGGGAGAGTAATCGCTATACTACTGCTAAACTTAACATTACAAGCAACCTCATTAATTATTTCACTGCCAGGAATTTCAGAAGTGTGATGCGCAGCTGCTATAAGCGGCCTTCTAATAACCAAAAAGCAATGGCAAAGCCATGCATGTCTGTTATATCTGAACAAAGAAGCTTTTACAACCATTTGTGTTATGACTGCATACGCAATATGGAAATAATTTCAGTGAGAGACCCAACGTTTTTGAAAATGTTAACAATTTTCTTTAACATGATCGCATTTGAAGTCGCAGCGGTGATATGAAATATACCAAAATGGGCCTAGATCAATACCTTGGGTTTTTATAGGTAAATAAAAAAACTACTCTGTTTAAATGGATTGATAGCAAAAATGCTAAAAATTCTCCGGTCTTTTGAGCAAGTTTTTCTCTGAAATTCCTGGTCCTAGGGGGGTTAAAAAGATTTTTTTCCTGCATAATTATTCATTTTAGTCTTTTTCATGAAATATGATTTTTGAAGAACTATTTTCCTTTGTACTTTATTTCAAAATGTAACTTATTTTAATTTTTTAAATTTTAAAATTATGATTATTTTGTGAGCCATATTGTAATGTATGCATCACCTTGACATACTTAAAAGCAGCGAGCACCTCTTTGCGAGACACACTGTTCTCAAGGTAGAAACTGCCTTTAGTAAACTGGGACAGGGGCATTTCTGGTACTGGTGAGATTTCTTAGAAAATTTCACAAGCCCAAAGGACTTTAAGTAATCGGGCCTTTAACAATTGAAAATTAATATTTTAGTGTCTAGTGTCATTTTTATATAGCTTTTCTTAAGAGAACACAAAAGTTTTTATATTTTCAGTATAGGTGGTGGTTTTAACAGACAAAATAATCTATTTCAAATAAAAAATAAAGGTAAAAGAGCTATTTGTAAACTATTTATACACCCCAGCAGGTAAAATTGATAATTGGGAACACATTTAAAGGGAGTAAAATGTACAGTGCCCCTTTAACCAGATATATATAGCAATTCTTGGTATAGAACAGGGGCATTTCTGGTACTGGTGAGATTTCTTAGAAAATTTCACAAGCCCAAAGGACTTTAAGTAATCGGGCCTTTAACAATTGAAAATTAATATTTTAGTGTCTAGTGTCATTTTGTATATAGCTTTTCTTAAGAGAACACAAAAGTTTTTATATTTTCAGTATAGGTGGTGGTTTTAACAGACAAAATAATCTATTTCAAATAAAAAATAAAGGTAAAAGAGCTATTTGTAAACTATTTATACACCCCAGCAGGTAAAATTGATAATTGGGAACACATTTAAAGGGAGTAAAATGTACAGTGCCCCTTTAACCAGATATATATAGCAATTCTTGGTATAGAACACATGCAGTTTCCTTACTTGGGTTTGCTGAAGTCAGAAAAGTACATTTCTGCCAGCAGATGCCAGTTGATCCCTCCGTTGTTGCTGTACTGTAGTAACACACCCTCCTCTCTGCTGTCAGGTCTATTGCAGGACGTGGTCTCCCCACCAATCTGAATATAAAACTGGATAAAATCCACCCATGTAGTGTCCATATCCCAGCTTACCAGCTGCCTTCTGCCATCCTGAAATAACATGAAAATATAACTTAACATTAAAACCTCTTATCAATTTATATGAACAATAAGGCATTATGGGTATCACTGTAAAGCAATGGTGGGTTATATAAAAATATATATAAGCTGCACAGATCCTATTGCTAATTGAGCAGTACTTTGGAGTAGATTTATTATGCAGTGGATGCTCTTTAACTCATATGCCACCTCTGAGGTGGCGAACAGCAATTGATTGGCCGTGAATGTGCAGGGGGCAGCATTGCACAAGCATTTCATCAGAACTGCTTGTGCAATGTTAAATGCAGACAGCGTATGCTGTCTGCATTTAGCGATGTTGGGCGCACATGATCCGCTACATCTCTCCCCTCTACCTTTACTATTACAAGTTATTTAATGTGTCAGTAAAATAATTGCATTAGGCTTTGTGCTATGCTTTATATTGTGCTTTGTGTTCTTAGGAAAAAGGTGTTTTAAATTGCTTTATATTTTGTTTTGTTTCCTTTTTTAATGGATGTCTCGGTGTTGAAATAAAACACCTTTTGCTTTGCACATGTGGAACATGCCACTTTACACCTATGGAAGATTTCCTTATCAGTCAGTGAACATTCATATGTTAGCACTTTTTAAGTCTAATGTCCCTTTACACTTTGGCCTCTATTTATCAAGGTCTGGCGGACCTGATCCGACAGTGCGGATAAGGTCCGCCAGACCTCGCTGAATGTGGTGAGCAATACGCTCGCCGTATTCAGCATTGCACCAGCAGCTCACAAAAACTGCTGGTGCAACACCGCCCCCTGCAGACTCGCCGCCAGCAGGGGGTGTCAATCAACCCGGTCATACTCGATTGGCTTGATTTCCGGCGATGTCTGTCCGCCTGCTCAGAGCAGGCGGACAGGTTATGGAGCAGCGGTCTTTGTGACCGCTGCTTCATAACTGCTGTTTCTGGCGAGTCTGCAGGCTCACCAGAAACACGGGGCATCAAGCTCCATTCGGAGCTTGATAGATAGGCCCCTTGATGTTGAGTTGAGTTTCTTACTGGGAGTTGCTTTATATGGGACTGGGAAGGCTTTTTCTTCTGTTATACCCTTTGGATTTCCAGTTGCAGGGATATTCTGCACTTTTTGGAATTACTTTCTTGCATGGTCACTGCCTGCATATTTGTCAATAGTGACCCAAAATTGGCACTGGAAGCTAGTTTAGGGCATCATACCCCTGTCATTTGTAGGTGATTGCCACACACACAAAATGACTCAATATGAAAGAGGGCATCACTTTCAAATGAGGGGTCTTATGTCCCCCCTAGGTAAGAACTGATTGTGATAGTAATTGTAACAATCAGTCTAGGTGACTAGGAGACATTTGGAATGATAAACTACATCATTAACAGGGCCAGCTACCATAATTGTATTGAGAAATGTTATACATAGGGCTCCATTTAACAAATGCTGGGAGTATAAGGTTCCCTCCCAGGAACCTGTCCATCTGGAATTGTGGTGAGTGAGCAGCATACGCTGCCTGTAGTTATCATTGTAAGAGCAATTCCTTGTGCATCCGTGCCCCCTTCTCTTGTACAACCCATTGCGCAAGTGCAAGGCTTGTCAATCATATGATAGGATCTGACCGGGATGACTTAACTCCGCTTTGCAGTGTCAAAAAGATTAAGAAGGATTGAATATGTTAACATGAGGATAGTTCTGTGTTTTGTTGGTACTCGAACAAAAACGTATGAGTTCATTATCAAAATAGATTTCTAGAGTTCATAAAAGTTAACTAAAAATTAGAAATATGTTTAATTGTAAAGAGCACATTAGATAATGAACTGGCTATTTATGTTCTTTACAAAGATGTTATATCTTGTTCCAGGTGTGTGAACATCAATCAGTGCAAGATACTATGTGGAAGCAAAGTGTTGCATTTATTCATATTCATGCCAAAGGGAATATGAAGCATTTACGTTAGCTTCCAGATGCCTTTGGGGGAGTGTTCTTGCAATTCGTCCATGGTCTGATTTGCTTTTTACAGCTGGGAATTCTATTTACTGGCAAAGCAAAATACAATCTATTGGAGCTACATGAAAGACGTTAGCAGATTTTGCCAAGCACAGGGTTTCAAGATCAGAAAATATATTTCTTTAGAAAGAGACAACGGATTGGTCCTTACAGCTTGTTTACTGCTTTTTGCAGTTATAATGTATTTGAGGGGAAAGGTCTCAAAAGTGTATATATATATATGGGGTTGCTGTGTTCCTTGTTCAGAGAGGAATTGCCTCGTATTTTTCGGCACTGGACTGACCGTAATAGGCGGGATCAGACTGATATACTACAGGAAAGTTCTACTCTGTGAAAAGCATTACTGGGCTAAAAAGCTGCACCCAGGTGGTAAATCGCCATAGAACAGACTAACAATGGTATTGAACCAGTTGTTCGTTCCTGTGAGTGTGCTTCTCTCTGTATATATATATATATGTGTGTGTGTATATATGTATGTCTATACATATATGAATATATAAATACACATGTAAATACACACACACACATATATATATATATATATATATATATATACCCACATACACATATTTAGCCCATTTTATGATAAGAAAACAATTACGCTTTGTGTATCTTTTGTGAATGGTTCAATTATTGGTTTTGTATGATTTTTAAAATTATGATTTTCATTGTGCACTTTTGTAATGTTTGCATCTCCTTCCCATACAAAAATGCAGAATACGCCCCTTAGAGAGGCACCCTGTTTTTAGGGTAAAAAGTAGCTTTAGATCATTCCACCAGGGAAATAGAAGTACTAGCGAGTATTCGTAAATAATGTCGCCAGCCAGAGACCTTTAAATCATCGTGTCCATAGTCATCATCCGCATTAAAGACATTATGCAGATGACTACTACCAATCATCCTCTGTACTTGGGTTAAATAGACAGTCAACACCAGAATTATTGTTGTTTAAAAAGATAGATAATTCCCTTAATTACCCATTCCCCAGTTTTGTACAACCAACACAGTTATAATAATACACATTTTACCTCTGTAATTACCTTGTATCTATGCCTCTGCAAACTGCCCCCTTATTTCAGTTATTTTGATAGACTTGCATTTATGCCAATCGGTGCTGACTCCTAGGTAACTACACGTGCATGAGATCAATGTTATCTATATGATACACATGAACTAACGCCCTTTAGTGGTGAAAAGCTGTCAAAATGTTTTCACATAAGAGGCGGCCTTCAAGGTCTTAGAAATTAGCATATGAGCCTACCTCGGTTTAGCTTTCAACTAAGAATACCAAAAGAACAAAGCAAAATTGGTGATAAAAGTAAATTGGAAAGTTGTTTAAAATGACATACCCTATCTGATTCATGAAAGTTTATTTTGGACTTGACTGTCCCTTAAAACACACAGTTATGTTAAAGTAATATTGCAACAACAAAATGCCCAAGCACATTCAAGCATTTTATTATTGATCTTTTCATATCCATTCAAATGTTGTTATTTTGTTTAAAGATTATACAATCAGTAGCCAGAGTAAAAGATCAGAAATAAACCCCCCAGCTTTTATTTATCCTAAAGAAATCAGATGCAGTTTCATACATTTTTTTCAGGGGGGGGGGCTGTTTCATATTAGAAGATAAGGTTGGTTTAGATCAAGACTAAAGAACTCTTTTTTCCATTGGTGAAAATTAGAATCAAGATATCAGTCAAAATGGAGCACCTGCCAATTTTACCTATGAAACAGTCTGGGAGAAATGTAGAAGCCTTTACTGAAAATGTGGTAGTGTAAAGAGTTACTTTCTTGTGGAAGGATATTTATTGTAAATAAGGAATTTATAAGACTATTTCCTGAGATTTCTAATGAAAAGAACGTTATTGATATTGCCTGCCCCAAATTTCTGTTCACTTTAAGGTTTTATGTAATTTATCCCTAACAGGGTTAAAAACTGTTTTATATAAAAAAAAGGAAAAGATATTATTACTATTAGATGTGTGTAAAAGGTGGTCGCTCGCTGCGTTCAGCTCTTTTCAGAGCTGGGTTTATTCTTGTGAAAGTTCAACACACTAAGATCTGCGCAAATCCAGATTTTAGTGTATTGCTCTTTCACAAGAAGAAATCCGGCTCCGAAAATAGCCGCCTTCTTTCGTATTCGGATCCTAATGAAGACTCCAAATTCAGACGTCTAATTACTATAGGCTAGATTACAAGTGGCATGCTAACATTTGTGTGCGGATAGAAAGAGGTGGATATGGCTCGTTGGACTGCAGTCCCTTGCAAAAAACTGTCCAAAATTTGGATTTGAATTTGGGACCTTTATCAGAAACTAAATTCTCTGGTAAAGCCATGCATCCTGGAAAATCTCTCTCAGTAAAACAGTAGCTGTGTGATCTGCATTGGGTACCCCCTTGGTCGCAACAAAATGGTCCATTTTAGAAAAGCAATCTACTACCACTAAAACTGAAGTATAGCCTTGAGCAGGAGGTCAACTTTAAAGTCCATGGATATTTCAGGCCACGGTCTGTTTGGCGCAGGAAGTGGTTGTAACACACCTGAAGTGGGTTGTCATGTTGACTATGCAAACAGGACAAGACTGTACATAAGATTTAACCCCTTAAGGACACGGCCATTTTTAAATTTCTTTCCCTTAAGGACCAGGGCTATTTTTACATTTCTGCGGTGTTTGTGTTTAGCTGTAATTTTCCTCTTACTCGTTTACTGTACCCACACATATTATATACCGTTTTTCTCGCCACTAAATGGACTTTCTAAAGATACCATTATTTTCATCATATCTTATAATTTACTATTAAAAATATTATAAAATATGAGGAAAAAATGGAAAAAAACACACTTTTTCTAACTTTGACCCCCAAAATCTGTTACACATCTACAACCACCAAAAAACAACCATGCTAAATAGTTTCTAAAATTTGTCCTGAGTTTAGAAATACCCAATGTTTACATATTCTTTGCTTTTTTTGCAAGTTATAGGGCCATAAATACAAGTAGCACTTTGCTATTTCAAAACCACTTTTTTTCAAAATGAGCGCTAGTTACATTGGAACCCTGATATCTGTCAGGAATACCTAAATATCCCTTGACATGTATATATTTTTTTTTAGAAGACATCCCAAAGTATTGATCTAGGCCCATTTTGGTATATTTCATGCCACCATTTCACCGCCAAATGCGATCAAATAAAAAAAAATGTTCACTTTTTCACAAACTTTAGGTTTCTCACAGAAATTATTTACAAACAACTTGTGCAATTATGGCATAAATGGTTGTAAGTGCTTCTCTGGGATCCCCTTTGTTCAGAAATAGCAGACTTATATGGCTTTGGCGTTGCTTTTTGGTAATTAGAAGGCTGCTAAATGCCACTGCGCGCCACACGTGTTTTATGCCCAGCAGTGAAGGGGTTAATTAGGGAGCATGTAGGGAGCTTGTAGAGTTAATTTTAGCTTTAGTGTAGTGTAGTAGACAACCCAAAGTATTGATCTAGGCCCATTTTGGTAAATTTAATGCCACCATTTCACCGCCAAATGCGATCAAATTAAAAAAAAACGTAATTTTTTTCGCAATTTTAGGTTTCTCACTGAAATTATTTACAAACAGCTTGTGCAATTATAGCACAAATGGTTGTAAATGCTTCTCTGGTATCCCCTTTGTTCAGAAATAGCAGACATATATGGCTTTGGCAATGCTTTTTGGTAATTAGAAGGCTGCTAAATGCCGCTGCACATCACACGTGTATTATGGCTAGCAGTGAAGGGGTTAATTAGGGATCTTGTAGGGAGCTTGCAGGGTTAATTTTAGCTTTAGTGTAGAGATCAGCCTCCCACCTGACACATCAGACCCACTGATCCCTCCCAAACAGCTCTCTTCCCTCCCCCACCCCACAATTGTCCCCGCCATCTTAAGTACTGGCAGAAAGTCTGCCAGTACTAAAATAAAAGGTATCTTTTTTTTTTTCTTTTTTTTTTGGGAGCATATTTACATATGCTGCTGTGTAGGATCCCTCTTAGCCCCAAACCTCCCTGATCCCCCCCCAAACAGCTCTCTAACCCTCCCCCTCTACATTATTGGGAGCCATCTTGGGTACTGGCAGCTGTCTGCCAGTACCCAGTTTACAAAAAAAATATATTTTTTTTTAAAGTATATTTTTTAATTTTTCCCCACTTTTCTGTAGTGTAGCTTCCCCCCCCCCAGACTAAACCCCCACCCCCTCCCAGATCCCTTCGATTAACATATTTATCCCCCCTCTCTCCCTCTAAATATAAACCACTGTTCCATAGTGTAACGGTTCCCACCCGCTCCCTCCCCGTGCACGCGCCCGCCCGCCTCCCCTGTGCACGCGCGCGCGTCCGTGCGCGCCCCCCAGCAATCCCGCCCACGATCCCGCCCACGATCCCGCCCACCGGTCATCATCGATCGCCGCCCACCCGCCTCCCACGTCTGCTCCCACCCACCAACGATCGCGGCATCGATGTCCGGTGCAGAGAGGGCCACAGAGTGGCTCTCTCTGCATCGGATGGGGAAAAATGTTATTGCAGTGATGCCTCGATATCGAGGCATCACTACAATAACCGGAAAGCGGCTGGAAGCGATCAGGATCGCTTCCAGCCGCTTTCAACCCCAACGTCGTACAGGGTACGTCGCTGGTCTTTAAAGACCAGTTTGTGCAAGACGTACCCTGTACGACGCGTGTCGTTAAGGGGTTAATATGTTTTTGCATGCCAGGCCACCAAAATTGTTGACTAATTAACTCTTGAGTTTTATGCATGGTACCTGACGCGTGCAAAAAGCTTACATCTAGCAAAGTTTACGCTCGAGCGGGAGCACTCAATACCGCTCCACTTGTAATCTAGCCCAATATAATTAATATAATTACATGTTACATTTCAGTGTGCTTTTATCAGTTTTGTCAGATCATTGACCGACTGCATAAAAAATACAATAAAAAAAGGGACAATTCGCAATTATTATACAATTAAACAATCTGAGCTTTATAATGTGATCAATCAAAACTATTATACATACAAAATAATTCAAACAGTAAAAATAAAAACAATAACATCAAAATAAATTCAAAGAATGAAATTAATAGATTTGATTTCTAAAAAAGCATTACTTTTCTGATGAAACGGCAGATACACCGCTGAGAAAACACGTTGCATAAATATGGTCATATTTGTGGGTATGATGACTAATGTTCTATTTATGCTTTTAAATAAATGATTTTGAATTTTATCTGATCATGCTGGCTGCTGATTCACGCAAGCTAGAAGGAGGGCGCCGTGATTGTGAATTAATTCATTACCAGAGGGATAGCGTGCTGAACCGCTGCTAATTGTTCACTCTGCTTATGCCAGCACATGTGTGTGCTCATCTGTATGTGAGTATAAGATCTGCTGTTTTATGTTCCCAGAGCTGTATATTGGTCACATGATGTGGCGCCTCTTTCTTGTTCTCTTTTAGGGTTTGTTTCTTGGAATTCGAACTGTGTACATTATTATTTCCACTTCTTTGGACTGGGGACTTGTGGTATACAGAGTAGACTTTATTTTGCTCCTTTAAGGAGTTGTGTATAGTTCTTTATTCTGATGTACGGAAACCTACCTTGTAGAAGTACAGAGAGGACCCTGATGAAATGACCCCACAACCTTGTTCTGGTTTTACAATTTCTCCTCCAACCACTTCCATCCAGTCTGTTTCCCAGCCATTTAACCCCTCAAAGTCTGACATTACGGTTGATGGAAGAGCGGTTTCAGGGAGACACTGAGAGCCCTGATAGCCAGAATCACACCTTGAAATATAGAAGGAATTAATATAAAGTCAATTTACAAACAAAAGAAAGGAAAAAGCCATACAATCTTAAGGGATATGAAACACATTTTTTCTCTCTCAGGATTCAAATAGAACATGCAATTTTAAGCAACTTTCTAATTTACTCCTATTATCAATTTTTTTCCGTTCTCTTGGTATCTTTATTTGAAAAAGCAGGAATGTATGCTTAGGAGCCGGCACATTTTTGGTAAAGCAACATTGGTTGCGCTTGCTGATTGGTGGCTACATTTAGAGTTAATGCTATGTACAGGTGCTGAACCAAAAATGGTCCGGCTCCTAAGCTTACATTATTGCTTTTCAAATAAAGATACCAAGAGAAAGAAGACAAATTGATAATAGAAGTAAATTAGAAAGGTGCTTAAAATTGATGCTCTATCTGAATCATGAAAGAAAAAATATGAGATTTCATATCCCTTTAAAACCACCTACCTACAAAATGGGTTAATTATACAAAAAAAAATGTTATTCTTTTGTAGATAAGGATTTTTAATTTGCAACTATACAGTCTTTTAGCAAACAAAAAGAAGAAGAAAATATTTAGGTAAAATTAATTTGCAAAAACAGATAATAAAGTGCCGTAAAAAAATATCAAAATTAATTTGAAGAAATTTCAAAAATAGCGACAGAAATGAAAGGAAGACCGGTGAAATAATAATAAAAGTTTTCATGGACCAGCAAATGAAAAAGTGGGAATGAGAGGAGGGCCCCTATTTATCAAAGGTCTTGCGGACCTGATCCGACAGTGCGGATCAGGTCCGCAAGACCTCGCTAAATGCGGAGAGCAATACGCTCTCCGTATTCAGCATTGCACCAGCAGCTCACAAGAGCTGCTGGTGCAACGCCACCCCCTGCAGACTCGCGGCCAATCGGCCACCAGCAGGGAGGTGTCATTTAACCCGATTCTACTCGATCAGGTTGATTTCCGGCGATGTCTGTCCGTCTGCTCAGAGGGTTTATCGGAGCTTGATAAATATGGGCCGAGGTGCCATTTGGAATGAAATGAGAAACAGCAAAATAGCACTGTAAAAACAGCTCTAATTTTACCTGCATATTCCATGATCACACCAGCCGTGACCAGTGCACATATTAGGACATTGCTGTCCAATATAAATATTGTCCAAGGCCCACTCATCTTCTGCTGTGTAGTACCTCTGGCTCCAGCGGAAACGGGTGGCACTAGACCTATAAAACATGTTGAAACATTGTTCCAATGAATCGATCAAAAATTTCAATAAAAATTTTATTTTGTATAGTGTAACAATTGGCAGTGTACTTTCATTATTAAACAACTTTCCAACGTACTACTAGTATTCAATTTCCCACACTTTTGCATTAAAGAACATACCTAAGTAGCATGCAGGTGCCGTATATGGCAGCAGTGCTTGCAACAGAGTAACACATTGCTGCAAACATTGGTCTTAATACTTCTGCTATATAGTGCTCCGGACAAATTGTGCTAACAAAATAACCATTTTAAATAGTTTTAAAATGTATTTTGTACACAGGTCTTTTTCAATACAGTGCTCCATTTCTGATGCAAATATAAACATACTCGAATGGGGTCTATTCATTAAGAGGTGAATGGCAGGTGACTTGAAACATTTAAATTCCCGCCAAGGGAAAGTAAACCTAAATGAATTGGACAGAGCATGCAATTTTAAACAACTTTCCAATTTACTTCCATCATCAATTTTGCTTAGTTCTCTTGGTATCCTTTGTTAAAGTGTAATCCTAGGTGAGCTCAGGAGCATGCACGTGTCTAGCCATCTGGCAGCAGTGTCTGTAAAATTGTTAATAGCAACGTGATACATACAAAAACTGCTGCTATAGAATAACATAGACACTCTCTGGCAGCAAAGTTTTTAACTATTTATAACAGCTATAAACATTGTTGCAAGCACTGCTGCCAGGTGGCTAATGACACATGTACGCTCCTAGGATTACCCTTTAACAAAGAAAATCAAGATAAAAAGCAAAATTGATAATAGAAATACATTGGAAAGCTGTTTAAAATTGCATGCTCTATCTGATTCATGAACATTTCATTTTGACTTTACTGCCCCTTTAACTATGCATTATAAAGGGCCAAACCAAGTGAGTATCTCCTGCAAGAAGAGCGGAGTTAGCCCTGCACAATGAATAATTAATAAATCAATAGGAGAAATATATCTATATCAATTTATCTATCTCTCTATCTAACTATATATGTGTGTTTGTATCTAAATAATAATGTAATAATAATGTAATAATAATATTTAATGTGTTTTACCGTGTATGTACTGTAAATATTTCACATCCCAATTCACATACAGGAAAATTTTATTTTTATTGTTAACAAATGTTTCTCTCTCTATATATATATATCTGTATATACCTATAACTATATATCTTTCTATAATAATTATTCACATTATTTATTAATTATTCACATTATTTATTAATATTTTTCAATATTTTATATTTAATAAATACACAACATGCTTTAAGATAACTCATGTCCGGTTAGCGCATATGAAGAATAATGTACTAATGTTGGGTTTCCAACATGAGTACATATATATATATATATATATATATATATATATATATATATATACACTCACTGGCCACTTTATTAGGTACACCTGTTCAATTGCTTGGTAACACAAATTGCTAATCAGCCAATCACATGGCAGCAACTCAATTCATTTAGGCATCTAGATGTGGTGAAGACGCTGAAGTTCAAACCGAGCATCAGAATGGGGAATAAAGGGGATTTAAGTGACTTTGAACGGGCATGGTTGTTAGTGCCAGATGGACTGGTCTGAGTATTTAAAAAACTGCTGATCTACTGGGATTTTCATGCATAACCATCTATAGGGTTTAAAGGGAAAGGTCAGAAAAAGAGAAAATATCCAGTGAGCGGCAGTTGTGTGGATGAAAATGCCTTGTTGATGTCAGAGGAGAATGGGCAGACTGGTTTGAGATGATAGAAAGGCAACAGTAACTTAAAAAAACACTCGTTACAACCAAGGTATGCAGAATACCATCTCTGAAAGCACAATACCTCGAACCTTGAAGCAGATGGGCTACAGCAGCAGAAGACCACACCGGGTGCCACTCCTGTCTGCTAAAAACAGGAAACTGAGGCAACAATTCGCACAGGCTCACCAAAATTGGACAATAGTTGCCTGGTCTAATGAGTCTTGATTTCAGTTGAAACATTTAGATGGTAAGGTCAGAATTTGGTGTATCAACCGTTCAGGCTGGTGTTGGTGGTGGTGTAATGGTGGGGGGGGGGGATATTTTTCGCACACTTTGAGTCCCTTAGTACCAATTGAGCATCGTTTAAACGCCATAGCCTACCTGAGTATTGTTGCTGACCATGTCCATCCCTTTATGACTACAGTGTACCCATCTTCTGATGGCTACTTCAAGCAGGACAATGCACCATGTCACAAAGCTCAAATCATCTCAAACTGGTTTCTTGAACATGACAATGAGTTCACTGTACTCCAATGGCCTCCACAGTCACCAGATCTCAATCCAATAAAGCACCTTTGGGATGTGGTGGAACGGGAGATTTGCATCATGGATGTGCAGCCGAAAAATCTGCAAATTCTTCGAAGTGGGCCATGAATAAATTGGCGTACGATGGGGCCATGTTAGACCCCATCGCCGTACCCTTCAGCTGTAGAAAAAAAGATTGTTCAAAGCGAAAGTAATTGGTGGTTAAACAAAATTCCAATAATTGCCCAATTATCTTAGGAGGAGGTCCAATGTATGGAAATCTGTATAGATGAAATAAAACAGCAAGTAACCCCTCATCATGGGGGATTACAGTATATAGGCTGGTCACTGGATCAAGTTTTACCCATCCACATAAACGAAAAATGTATAAACACAAATTTCGATTGACATGCACTACCACTTATATAGTGTACCTTTTGCACTGTATTTGTGGGCTTTATTATGTGGGAAAAACTAGTGATGACTTACGCACCCGGATGGCAAACCACAGATCTGCAATCAAGCTGGCACTTAACAAAGGTGTGTCTGAGCAACCAGTGGCCAGACATTTTCTGGAACATCATCACAGCATCATGGATCTGAAATATACGATCATAGACCATGTACCTCCACTATCCAGAGGGGGCGACAGAAACCGATTACTGCTACAAAGAGAAGCGAAATGGACTTTCAAACTAAACACACTAGTTCCTTATGGTCTGAATACACAGCTTGATTGGCAGGTGTTTCTATGACCCGCTTCCAGATCTGCATTACGGAGCCATGGGGAGTCCAGGATCATTTGTCATTGCTGTTAGTTAATGAGAGCCATGATTTATTCATGTTTAGAAATAATTAATATGATCTCCCTTTTCCCTATATGCCCGGTTATGTGACTCCACTCCACACAATAATGTTTAACATATAAGTATTGTTTACCAGATTGGTATTCCTGTTTGTTTTGTGGAGCCCCATAGTCGCATATTTTCTAGAGACGCTGTAGGTTGCCTTATTGTTTATCGGTTACCATGACAACCGTTGCTTTTGTCTTAAGGATATTTGTTTTATCTACCAGTGAATCTATTGAATTGCATATTATTGTATTACTACAGTGCTCAGCAGTTTTTTGCTTTTATGCCCGCATATACTTACTGTTGTCTTTTGCCCTTTTGTTTTTGTTTTAGTTCTTTGCACGTTGCCGCGGGCGATGACGTCACTCGCTAGGGGCGGCGCATCCACCGCGGAGAGCGTGGCGCACTTGTCTTGGTGGCGGTCTATAACACAGTGGGGTGGTAAGTCGTTTACTAACCTTGTAAGTTTGAGGACGGGCTGTTTGTAGCCCGAAAACGTTCACTATTAAAGGTGATATAATTAACAAGACTTCTGGAGTGCTTTCTGTTATTGGATATATCGTGCTTTTGCTAGCACCCGAAGCTGTTGTACTAGGAGAATCTGGAGTGCACTTTGTTTGTATATATATATTGCAGTGCACACTTGCTCTTGACAGTCTGCATCCACCCTCAGACATGTTGGAGTTAAATCATCCCAGATTGATTCCTTTGTGCAATGTTAAATACAGGAGGTTAATAAGCCTCGCTTGGATAGACATGTTTTCTGACTGAGAACCTTTTCCCCACTCTGCTTGATAAAACAGTTTATAAGACTCCATTTATCAAATTGCGATAGCAGCTTTGGAGCCCTGGCGTGAGTGAGCCTGAAATGCTAGTTAAAGGGATAGTCTACTACAGAATTTGTATTGTTATAAAAGATAGATAATCCATTTATTACCCATTCTCCAGTTTTGTAAAACTAACACGGTTATATTAAAGGGACAGTCTACTTCAGAATTTCTATTGTTTAAAAAGATCGATATTCCCTTTATTACCCATTCCCCAGTTTTGCATAACCAACACAGTTATATTAATACACTTTTTACCTCTGTGATTACCTTGTTTCTAAGCCTCTGCAGACTGCCCCCTTACCTCAGTTATTTTGTCAGACATACAGTTTAGCCAATCAGTGTAGACTCTTAAATAACTCCACGGGGGTGAGCACAATGTTAAGTATATGACACACTTGAACTAGCAGTGTCTAACTGTCAAAAACTGTCAAAATGCACTGAGATAAAAGGCAGTTCAACAGCTTAGACATTAGCATATGAGCCTACCTAGGTTTAGCTTTCCAAAAAGAATACCAAGAGAACAAAGCAAATTTGATGATAAAAGTAAATTGGAAAGCTGTTTAAAATTG
Source organism: Bombina bombina (assembly GCF_027579735.1). Classification (NCBI taxonomy): domain Eukaryota; kingdom Metazoa; phylum Chordata; class Amphibia; order Anura; family Bombinatoridae; genus Bombina; species Bombina bombina. Next base: position 105,911,771 of record NC_069504.1, read on the forward strand.
CATGTACTATCTGAATCATCTAAGTTTAATTTTCACTAGACTGTCTCTTTAATATACTTTTTACCTCTGTGATTACCTTATATGTAAGCCTCTGCAGACTGCCCCATTATCTCAGTCCTTTTGACAGACTTGTATTTTAGTCAATCAGTGCTGATTAATAAATAACTCAACAGGAGTGAGTACAATGTTATCTTTATGGCACAAATTAAGTAGGGCTATCTAGCTGTAAAAAACTGTCAAAATACAGTGAGATAAGAGGTGGCTTTCAATGGCTTAGAAATTAGCATATGCGCCTACCTAGGTTTAGCTTTCAACAAAGAATACCAAGAGAACAAAGCAAATTTGATGATAAAAATAAATTGGAAAGTTGCTTGCCCTATCTGAATCATGAACGTTTCATTTTGACTAGACTGCCCCTTTAAGTAGCAGTGGTCTTAAGAATGCTGCTACTAAACCTCTCTGCCACCTAAAGTGTGGCAGATAGCAATCATCCCGATTGGGATGATTGACAGCACCTTAGCTTCTTGCGCTCGATCGAGCCCCCCCCCCCCCGAGCAGGGGACAGCATTGCACAAGCAGCGGATTGTGCAATGTTAAATGCGGGCCGTCTACTACTGCTCGTTCGCTGTCAGAGAGAGGAGAGGAGACGAGGTTCGTGACAGTCACCTTTTAATAAATGGAGCTTATAGTGCTCAAGACACATGTACACTTCTGAGCATACCTAAATATGCCTCATGTAAAGGAGATTTTAAGAAAGTTGACCAAAATAAATAGGTAAATTTGATAATAGTAAATTGGATCATTGTTTAAATTGTATGCTCTGTTTGAATCATGAAAGTTTAAATTTGACTTCTATATCCCTTGAAAGGGAATATAATCTGTTTATAAAAAACATATAACGTCTATCTCACCAGGTCTTTTGTGGCAGTGGCAAGGTAATTCTTCTCCAGTGTGTGAATTCAGTTGAATGATAAATACTTGCTGAAGTAAACTCCTGACAGCTGGGCATGCTTGGCAGACATTCCTAGAAATGATAGCATCACACAATCACAATAAAACAATTGCAGGGTGAAGATTAATTGCTATTCCTAGTGGTGCCGCCAATTTACTGAATATTTGTTATGCCATTATACAGGCCAGACGTTGGTCCTTACACAAGATCTTTGGCTTTGGCCAAACATGTATTTAATACCTTAAAGGGACAACTTAAACAGACCTTAAATACAATGCATCATATAAACAAATATTTTTGTTAAAATGAACTTAAAAGATATTGTCAGCAACACTGAGGGGAGAATGGGCTGCGCTGTATGAGGTTCCACCTCCTTCTACCCCAATTATGACTCAGAGGAGATACTCATTGAAACTCTTTTCTAAACAGGGTGCTTTTTTTTGTTTTGTTTTTTCTCTCTCCTTCCCCCTTCTTCTCTCCTTCTCGGTTTCTCCCCCCACATCCCTATATCCCAGAGATGCAATGCTGTTATTAGGGCCCATTAGATACTGAGGCAACAAGAAGGTTTAAAATCAAACTGTTGTTTTGTTAGGTTAGTTGGTTCATATGTTTATTGTTTTATATTGTTATCCATTATATCTACCTTTCTAGATCTATTTAATGATGTAAGGATGTAATAACCTGATTAATAATATGACATTTGGAAAATCTTTCCTATATATGTTATAAAACCTGTGTGGAAATATATATTACTTACATGAAGATGTATTTATTGATCTTGTACCTGTAATGATGTAAAAATTTACTTAAAGAGACATGAAACACGACACTTTTCTTTTATGATTGGAACAGAGCATATCATTGATTTACTTCTATTATCAAATTTGCCGTATTGTCTTGGTATCCTTTGTTGAAGGAGCAGCATTGTACCACAGGGAACTAGCTGAACTCATTGTGTAAGCCAGTGACAAGAGGCATATATGCCACTGATTAGCAGCTAGCTCCCAGTAGTGCATTTTTGCTCTAGGTATACTTTTAAACAAATGATACTAAGAGAATTAAGCAAATTAAATAGAAGTAAACTGGAAAGGTGCTTATAATTGCATGCTCTATCTCAATCATGAAAGACTTTACCTTTAAATTGTTTTAGTTTTAGTTTTGTGTTGTTTAATTAAAGGGAAAGTAAAGTCAAACTAAAGTGTTCAGGATTCAGACAGAGAATGCAATTTTAAGCAGTTTTCCAATTTACTTCTATTATCAATATTGCTTAGTTCTCTTGGTATTCTTTGTTAACGAGTAATCTGAGGTGATCTTAGGAACATGCACGTGCCCTTAGCCATCTGGCAGCAGTGTTTGCAACAATGTTAATAGCATTGTTATACATAGTTGTAAACTCAGCTGCCATATAGTGTCTGTAGTATTCTATGGCAGCAGTGTTTATAACTATTTATAACATTGCTATAAACATTGTTGCAAACACTACTGCCAGATGGCTAAGGACTCGTGCACACTCCTGAGTACACCTAGGGTTACTCTTTATCAAAGGATTAGGGTTGCCACCCGTCCCTTAAAATACAGAACACTTATAAGTTACAGATGCTGCAGGGTGTGCAGGGAGGAATATGAATAGTGATGTCCAGAAACACAATACATGTTCCTCCCTGCACACCCTACAGCATGTGTAACTCATAAGTGTCCAGGAAAACATGGCTGAGGTGGCAACCCTACAAAGGATACCAAAGAACTAAGGAAAATTGATGATAGAAGTAAATTGGAAAGTTGTTTAAAATTGTATGTTCTATCAAATCCATGTAACTTTAATTTGATTTTACTGTCCCTTTGAATATTTTAACACATGGCATGAGCAACTGATTTTTGATAGGTTATAAATAAATCATATCATACTATAAATGATATAATAAAAATAAGATTATTTAAAATAAAAAAAAATATGAATTTAATTGAAAATTTTCTTTTGTTTTAAATTTACAGAAACTTTTATTCATTTTGACACTAGCAACATGAGACAAAAACGTTGACCAGCTATGAGTATTTTGCAAGGTATTAAAAATAAACACCACAAAAAGCATGGGGCACTTAGCACTACAAGGGTGCACTCATTGGTTCCTTTCCTTGGTGACTCAGCAGTGGGGACTCCTTCCTGCACTGCAAGTGAGGTGTGTAAACAGATGATTGGAGCCGCTTCCCTTAGAACTGACATTAATAGGTGGCAGCCATATTTAAACATCACCCTATAGGGTATCACCATAAATTATGTCAAGTAGTGAACCTTACTGAGAGTTTAAGGTTACTGAGGCTCTTCAGCCTTAGATTAAATAATTAAGTAAAAATATTGCCCCATCACACACTAGACATATATATATATACATACAGTATATATATGTCTAAATATCCCTAAATATACAGTATATATATATACTATATATTTAGGGATCAATGTGTATACTGTGCATCTAGTACTAATCTGGTTGAGGAATTCTTAATCTATTTGTTTGCATACAAAGGATATAAAACAGATCATTGTGCAGGAAATATGCACACCCAAACAATTTTGACCTTTTTCCCCCACAAAAATACTTAGTATTTATAGTATAGTAGGGGATTCTGGGCAATTATATGCAAATTAAGTTTAAAATTCCTCTACATTTTCCTTTTAACATCCATTTAAAAAATGACCCCTCCTTTCCAGTGGAAATATCTATACGATGGAGTATATGGTATATCTTTTTAGTCGCCATAACTTACATTGAGACTGGTTTAGAACCAAATATAATAAAACAAGTTAATCAACAAAATATAACATGACCCTTCATAAAAAACCTCCTTCTATATAAATATCTTGTGAACATAGTCAGCAGAGTTCCTTTCAGATCTCGCCAAATCATTTTCATCATTGCTTACTACTATGGTTCACTAGGGACCGTCTTTCAAGGGCAAAGCTCGACACAAAGAGAATAAACACAGTCTTTTAATGCTGCCGTCCAAATATTTTCAATAATTATCTCTCAGTGTATGAATGCAAACTATTAGTAAGATGTAAGCCGCCGCAAAGGCTCTCTAGTGGAAACTGTTGTTTGCTGGTCAAATTATTCCTAAAAAAAAGTCATTTACGTTCATTATTATCCTTTTATCGAGAAAACACCTGGCGATGTGGCAGAAGTAATTACGCAGCAGCCTTTTCTACTCAGCACTCAGTCATCAGCACCAATTTGAGATAACACAGGGACAATGGGACCAAACGCACCCTTCTCCACAGTTCTGACAAGAAATGCGAAGAGTAAAAAGCTTCATTGCAACTGTTTTTTTTAAGATAATCAGGGGTCTGCTGTTAAGTTCATTGAATGAATCACAGAATAATCAAATACATACATTTACATATCAAGATGGCTTTAAAAGGATTGTGATTTTTGATGTACGCAGCAAAACTAAAATGCAAATTAAGAGCAACTGTAGGATGGAGAAGATCAATTCAACCAACAACAAAACTCCATTTTTGGTTGATGAAAATGTATTGCTTGACCTGTGTAGCAACTATAAATTATTTTATTTTTATATTCTGTTTATATAATATAGTAAAACAATTTAGACTTAGTTTCAGAGAATGGTGATTAAAATATAACACTACTTGTAAGTTCTGCAATACTTTCCTTATATTTCCTTAGGCCAAATCCCTCTGGCTTACTTAGCAGTATTAAAAAGAAATATTTATGTAAGTATACAGATAGATTGATAGATATACAGATGGATAGATATAGACACACAGAGATAGACAGATAGATAACTAGTTAGATATAGACAAACAGATAGACAGACAGATAGGTAGATATAGATTGATAGATAGATAAATAGATAGATAGTTAGCAATAGACAGACAGACAAACATATAGATAGCTAGCTAGATGACATATAGCGATAAACATATAGAGATATGCAGATATAGATAGATAGATGATTGATTGATAGATAGATAGATAGATAGAAAGAGATAGATAGACATAGAGATAAACATGTATAGAAAGACATAAATATATATATATATATATATATATATATAGATATATATATACAGATAAATATACAGATAGATGATAGATAAATGATAGATACCTATAGACAGACATATAGAGAAAGACAGATAGATAGCTATACAGAAATAGATGATAGATAGATAGATAGATAGATAGAGAGATAGATAGACATATAGAGATAGACATATATATATATATATATATATATATATATATACTGTAGATATATATATATATATATATATAGATAGATAGATAGATAGATAGATAGATAGATATAGATAGACATATAGAGAGAGACAGACAGATAGATAGATAGATAGATAGATAGATAGACAAAGACATATATATATATATAGATACATACATATAGACAGACATATAGAGAGAGCAGATAGATAGATATACATATAGACAGACATATAGAGATAGATAGTTATACAGACATATATAGATAGATAGATATACAGTGGGGAAAAAAAAGTATTTAGTCAGCCACCAATTGTGCAAGTTCTCCCACTTAAGAAGATGAGAGAGGCCTGTAATTTTCATCATAGGTATACCTCAACTATGAGAGACAAAATGTGGAAACAAATCCAGACAGTCACATTGTCTGATTTGGAAATAATTCATTTGCAAATTATGGTGGAAAATAAGTATTTGGTCAATATCAAAAGTTCATCTCAATACTTTGTTATATATCCTTTGTTGGCAATGATAGAGGTCAAAGTCTTCACAAGGTTGTCACACACTGTTGCTGGTATGTTGGCCCATTCCTGCATGCAGATCTCCTCTAGAGCAGTGCTGTTTTGGGGCTGTCGCTGGGCAACACGGACTTTCAACTCCCTCCAAAGGTTTTCTATGGGGTTGAGACCTAGAGACTGGCTAGGCCACTCCAGGACCTTGAAATGCTTCTTACGAAGCCACTCCTTCGTTGCCCGGGCGGTGTGTTTGGGATCATTGTCATGCTGAAAGACCCAGCCACGTTTCATCTTCAATGCCCTTGCTGATGGAAGGAGGTTTGCACTCAAAATCTCACGATACATGGCCCCATTCCTTCTTTCATGTACACGGATCAGTCGTCCTGTTCCCTTTGCAGAGAAACAGCCCCAAAGCATGATGTTGCCACCCCCATGCTTCACAGTAGGTATGGTGTTCTCTCTCCTCCAAACACGACAAGTTGTGTTTCTACCAAACAGTTCTACTTTGGTTTCATCTGACCATATGACATTCTCCCAATCTGCTTCTGGATCATCCAAATGCTCTCTAGCATACTTCAGATGGGCCCGGACATGTACTGGCTTAAGCAGGGGGACACGTCTGGCACTGCAGGATCTGAGTCCCTGGCGGCATAGTGTGTTACTGATGGTAGCCTTTGTTACGTTGTTCCCAGCTCTCTGCAGGTCATTCACTAGGTCCCCCCGTGTGGTTCTGGGATGTTTGCTCACTGTTCTTGTGGTCATTTTGTCCCCACAGGGTGAGATATTGTGTGGAGCCCCAGATCGAGGGAGATTATCAGTGGTCTTGTATGTCTTCCATTTTCTAATTATTGCTCCCACAGTTGATTTCTTCACACCAAGCTGCTTGCCTATTGCAGATTCAGTCTTCCCAGCCTGGTGCAGGTCTAGAATTTTGTTTCTGGTGTCCTTCGACAGCTCTTTGGTCTTCACCATAGTGGAGTTTGGAGTGTGACTGTTTGAGGTTGTGGATAAGTGTCTTTTATACTGATAACAAGTTCAAACAGGTGCCATTAATACAGGTAATTAGTGGAGGACAGAGGAGCCTCTTAAAGAAGAAGATACAGGTCTGTGAGAGCCAGAAATCCTGCTTGTTTGTAGGTGACCAAATACTTATTTTCCACCATAATTTGCAAATAAATTCTTTCCAAATCAGACAATGTGATTGTCTGGATTTGTTTCCACATTTTGTCTCTCATAGTTGAGGTATACCTATGATGAAAATTACAGGCCTCTCTCATCTTCTTAAGTGGGAGAACTTGCACAATTGGTGGCTGACTAAATACTTTTTTTCCCCACTGTACATATTGACAGACATAGAGATAGACGGATAGATATACAGTATATAGATACATACATATAGACAGACATATAGAGAGAGCAGATAGATAGATATACATATAGACAGACATAAAGAGATAGATAGATAGCTATACAGACAAAGATAGATGATAGAAAGATAGATAGCTTTATACTCAGCAGTGCAGTTCTAAAGTTTTAATTAATATTTTCCTGCTAAATACCACTGGGGCTCTTATTATAAATAACATTCACTACTTGGACTATGTAAGATGGTTAAGGTAAATGCACATAAATATAAATTAAGATGACTCATTTTATTAGACACACTAAAACATTGTTAGCATTTGTTGCTACTTTTTCCTGCACCTTTAAGCTAGGAAAGTCATACAAAATTGTTTAGTTGTACCAAACCTACAGACTGCTGCACATCCCAATTACAGATTCCACACACTGACTAGTTGTAGTTCTACAGCATTGGTTTTGTTTATTTAACTTTTTTTCTATTGTTTGTGGGGCCTAGTCACAGGGAGCAGCCTGAGTTAGATTTTGGACACTATTTTCTTTTATATATATATATTATGGGCTTTATATGAATTCTTTTTGGACTTTATTTTATGAACTCTTTTACTCATGATAATTGATTATGTGGGTGAGAGAACCCTCAAATTGCTTATTTTCTAAGAATAATTTTGTATTTTTCACAACTAACAATGAACATGACAATTTATTGATAGTTGTGAAAAATACTAAATATTTATTTTTCCCCCAAACACTTTAAAATGTATAAATAAGATATTTTTTCCCCAGAGACAGATAACATTTATCCCCTTACCTCTTGGACTAAGTGCCATGTGAGCCCGTGGTTAGTGGAGTACTCTAACTTTACTTGGTTGTCCATGTGCGGAGTGAAACGCGCGCCACATCCCATCACCAGATTAAACTGTATCATGTAGGATGCACCAATTTGCATGGACTGTGTCTCCACATATCGCGTGCTTGTGGCTTGCTTAGAATCCCCAGTAAAACTGATAAAGGCAAATAAAAATTAACAAGTTAATATTACTGGAACCTAAGTTTATATTCTGATTTTATTCAATGTCTTTTTTAACCCTGTAAAGACAGAATGCAACTTATAGAGAGGCAAATATGTTACAGCATTTCTATTACTGATGTCCTTTTGGTTGCATATATGACATTGGTGTCAATAAATGGATTTTTTTATTGCAAATGCATAGCATATAGGAATAATTAAACATTGTACTGCAAAAAGATCTACATACAAAATACATGTTTTAAAAGTATTTTTTTTGTAAAAACTGTAATCTGTTTTAACCGAATTTGCACTGGTTGAAAAGCCTTTAAGTTTACCCTTATCTCCTTTCCTTTTGCCAGTTAGGAACAGGTTTGATCAAGCAATCACTCTGTAGAATGTTCTACATTGTACAGGATGCATTTCTGCTTCTCTAAATTACAGGAACAATGTGTGAAATAAATAATAAGAATGTATTCCAATGTTCTTTTTTTACTATGCAGAACTGAAATATTTTATGGGACATACAGTTTAAGTTGTATGTCCCCTTAATACATAAGCAGGGTAGAGATATGGCAAACAATGGGAGTAGTCGGGTAAGTTGGGTCCAGATTGGGGATGTAGTTGGGAAGTTTTAATAAATAAATTAGCCAAAAGGTTGGACTTCGGAACCAAACTTATTAAAAATATCATAACATATTTTGTTTTATCCAGATAGGTTAAAAATAACTTTAAAAACACAAATAATGCCAGTGGGAAAAGGAGTACACTTCCATAGTCTAGAGCTGCACTTTACTAAAAGCCCAGAAAGATTTCTAAAAAAAAAAGTCAAATATAAATCCCCACTGACTATTTTTAAATTACAGATCCCTTATCTTTCCCAGATACTGCTGTCCCTCCTCCTTTTTATGAACTTTTTCACAAAATAAAAGGAAGGACCACCTAAAATCCTGCACACCCAAACCACCAACTGTGACCGTCTTCAGAATCCTAAGACTCCGTCTCCTGGACATTTTTTTTTTAAAGAAAAATAAATGAAATTATAATATATAAATCACACTTCACATTTTTTTTTCTCTTTTTATGTTTTATAAAAATGTTTTAATTTATTTACTGACAGTTTTGGCAATACATGGGTTATACATAATATCTTGCTATGTACGGTAGATGATCTATACAGCAATATATCATTATGCCAACACATCTTCAAACAAGGCAGTAAATACGGTACATGCAATTTTTTTTTCTCTTCATAGAATTCAAACCAAAGAGAAACAAAGAGACTGTATATTTGTGATAAATAGATCTACAGAGATGATGCTGAGAAATGTTTCTACCCTGGTAGCCAAATTACAAAATTTAGAATGTTAAGAACATCACTGGCGTTTAAGTGTTTATGTTGAGGCATGTAAGTTTATGGATAGAGTTTACTCTCATGATGTTTTAAGATATTCAACAGATTAACTCAGTCGGACATTAAATTAATAGATGGGAATCTCACATTTCAGTCTTCTGTTTAAATAAGTGGTAATATATTGCTTTTTAACGTGTACATAATTGGTGTGCTCTCATGCCTATTTAAGTACTTTGCTTCTGAATGCTCTCATCTGAATTGTTCGCTTGGTGCATGTAATCCTTGAAAAGTTAACAGCCATTTCTCCTCTCTAGAAGATTATGCACTTAAAGATGACATGATGCGTAATGATTTATAGAGCACTGATGTTAGTTATTCTAATGAAAAAGCAATTGTCAAGGTTTCCCAGCGAGGGTGTTTTTCATGCACATAAATCTATATTTACATAGCACCAGGGAAATAAATGAGAGCCAAATGGACCTACAGCTGGGATAAGCCTGCAAGTATTAAACTACCAGCAATTTAACGGAGACCTACGCTGACCTTGAGATATTCCTTTGAGAGTAACAAGGTCAGTGATGGATACATTTAAAGGCTTCCAAAGATTCTGAAGAATACTCAGAGGGAATCCAACTGACTATATTGTTTTTATTTATCCTGGAAATGTGACATAGAAATAGATATTATTCTTGACCTGTCTGAAAATGAAAATATAATTTCAGTTTAGTAGTATTTGAAAAACAATGCTAAAAAAAATTCACTCAAGATCAACACTGGAATATGAAGTAGAGGGACATTGTATTTAGATTTTCGTTGGTTATAGATAAGGGAACTGTATAAATGTGTCACTTTATTGAGCAATGACAAAGTTGAGATGATTTGAGATCTCTGCTAAAATGCTGATTCCATAACCTCATTATCACTTTCTCTTTGGTTCATACAAACTATCCCCTTTAGACAAAATGATAAGCTTTAAGTGGAGCAATATTGTAATGTTCTTGCTAATAAAGCCAATTTGCTGTGTACTAGCTGCCCATGGGGAACGGGCAATTATTTTGGTTCCCTAAGGTCTCTACAATTTCGCTAGTGTGACTTTGTTTAAATACGGTATATAATAATTAAAGGGATACTAAACCCAATTTTTTTCTTTCATAATTCGGATAGAGCATGCAATTTTAAGCAGCGTTCTAATTTACTTCTATTATCATGTTTTCTTTGTTCTCTTGCTATCTTTATTTGAAAAAGCAGTAATAAAACCTTTGGAGCCGGGCCTTTTTGGGTTGAGAACCTGGGTTGTGCCTGCTGATTGTGCCTGCTGATTAAAAACTGGAAGCCATAGGCCAGGGAACCCGTCCTCCCCCATTCAGGGCTAGTGAGGAGGGATTTTCCACTGGCATTTATTACTGCACAATTATTTACTTGTGCAACCACCCCCTGCTCTTGCACAACCAGTTGTGCAAGAACAAATCTTGTCAATCCTCCTGGATGAATAAGATGCTTTTTTAATTTACAGTTGCAGGCTTGTATAGGCAAGTCTGCACTGCAAAGGCTCTGAAACTGCACCAAAAGCTTTAGGAATAGAGTCCACACAAAGTTTGATAAGTTGACTATTAGACCCTTGATGAAATGCTTATAATTTAGGATAGGATTAATGTAATTGTTATGCTTGGATTGGTAATCACTAATTTGAAGGGAGTTGTTTAAGTAACGTTTAAGATATTAAAGTTTAAACAAAGGCAGTAATGTGACTAATTTCATACTATTTGCCTTACTTATATCTAACCAAACTAAAGAAAGTGTTCCTATGTTTTATTCTATATATTCTATTGATACTACTGATCTTCAGTTTAGTTTTTACCATAAAGTATTACATTACATTTAAATAGGAATTATTTACATGTTTATAAAAAGTCTTACCACAGAGTCCAGTCATGGCCACAGTAGGGTTGAACATTCCCAAGGTAGAAACCAAGAGACTGAGTGACATCCACTAGATTAGTAAAGTCCAGACTGATACTGTTGAAGAGGACAGATGTCATGATAATCTCATCAATTGCCCACACATCCTGCCCTTGGCCAGAATGATAGGGTTGCCACCATCTGAACTGGATTCCAAACTGCTTGGCATCATCAGGCATCTCCACTGATATTATTCTAAAATGATAAAAATATATATTTGTAAGGCTGTAAGGAATAATACACTAATACCAGGCAAACCTATAATATATATTGTAGTGTGTAACCTGATGTGACACAAAACAGCTTCTTTTATAAATCTCTAAATTTTGCAGTAGCCTTTTACACCTCAAAGTCTTCACACTAAATAATGGTAATGATTTTCTTTCAAAAAGCACTATAAAAAATACCTGGGCCACCAAACTACTGGCTCACTGGGGATTTTTTTTATTCCTTTACATACAGAACTCTGCATAGTGAAATAAACACATTTCAAGGTAAAATTTGAGTTTCCGAAATTCTTTGAGGGACCTTCTTAGATCATCTTGTCTGAGTAGAGAACTTCAGATCATTAGGCTCTAAATAATTAAGCTTGTGCATTTGTACCAAATTGTGTATATTTCATTAGTATATATATAAATTAATTAATAATGACTAATTTCCTATGCATTTCTTAACTAAAAACGTGATTGAAATCTCATTTTAGTTTGAGATGTTATCTTTAGCATTAGTGTGAGTGTATTGTAATGTGGCCTCCAGCCAACCCCAATATTAGTGGCCCTCCATATATAAAAGGTTTGGCCACCCCTGATGAAGACTATTTAGTTTTTATATTATTAATCTTTCAGTGTTGATTTATTTAAAAAAAGAAAATAAACACTTTTGGGAATTTTTATTTAAATAAAGCCTTGCAGCACACATGTTCTTTAAAGGGAAATAAAACCCACATACATTTTTTCTTTAATGATTCAGATAGAGAATGCAATTTTAAACAACTTTCTAATTTACTTCATTTATCAATTTTTCTTCATTCTCTTGGAATCTTTATTTGAAAAAGCAGGAATGTAAGCTTAGGGGCCTGCCCCTTTTTGGTTCAGCACCCTAGGTAGTGCTTGTTGATTGGTGGCTACATTTGTGTTATATATACTGAATTAATGACTTGGCTGACATTTTATTAGGTACATAAGCTCGTTAATCTAATCAGCCAATCATGAGACAGTAAGTCAGTGCATAAAATCATGCAGACAGGGTCAAGAAGTTTTTGTTGAAAGCAAAAATTACAACGAGAAAGAAATATGGTTTAAATGACTTTAACCGTTGAATGATTATTGATTCCAGACAGAGAGGTATGACTAATTCAAAAGCTGTTGATCTCTTGGAATTTTCACACCCAGTCTCTAGAATTTACAGAGAATGGTGCAAACATTTTTTTTTACTAAGTGAAAGGCCTCATCAATGAGATATGTCAGGGGAAAATGGCAAGACTGGGTGAAGCTGAAAGAAAGGTGACAGTAACTGAAATAACCACAAGTTGCAACAGTGCTATGCAGGAGAGCACAATACAGTGAACCATGAAATGGATGGGCTTAAGGAAGATAAGACCACTTCAGGTGTCACTCCTGTCAGCTAAGAACTGGGGTTGAGAGTGGATACAGCCTCACGAAAACTGGATAATAGAATATTGGAAAAAAACATTGTCTTGATTTCTGCAGACGGTAGGTTCAGAATTTGGCATAATTAATATTATGAATCACTGGATCCATCCTGCCTAGTGGACTGCTGGTGGTGGAGTAATGGTGTAGGGATTATTTTCCTGGCACACATTAGGCCTTATTTTTACTTTCATGATTCAGAGCATGCAATTTAAAATAATTTTCCTTCTATTATCTAATTTGCTTTGCTTTCTTAGGCCTAGATTTGGAGTTTGGCGGTAGATGGGCTGTTAACGCTCCGCGGGCTTTTTTCTGGTCGCACCATAAAATTAACTCTGGTATCGAGAGTTCAAAAAAATGCTGCGTTAGGCTCCAAAAAAGGAGTGTAGAGCATTTTTACCGCAAATGCAACTCTCGATACCAGAGTTGCTTACGGACGCGGCCAGCCTCAAAAACGTGCTCGTGCACGATTCTCCCATAGGAAACAATGGGGCTGTTTGAGCTGAAAAAAAACCTAACACCTGCAAAAAAGCAGCGTTCAGCTCCTAACACAGCCCCATTGTTTCCTATGGGGAAACACTTCCTACGTCTGCACCTAACACCCTAACATGTACCCCGAGTCTAAACACCCCTAACCTTACACTTATTAACTCCTAATCTGCCGCCCCCGCTATCGCTGACACCTGCATTATTTTATTAACCCCTAATCTGCCGCTCCGTAAACCGCCGCAATTTACATTATCCCTATGTACCCCTAATCTGCTTCCCCTAACACCGCCGACCCCTATATTATATTTATTAACCCCTAATCTGCCCCCCTCAACGTCGCCGACACCTGCCTACACTTATTAACCCCTAATCTGCCGAGCGGACCGCACCGCTACTATAATAAAGTTATTAACCCCTAACCCGCCTCACTAACCCTATCATAAATAGTATTAACCCCTAATCTGCCCTCCCTAACATCGCCGACACCTAACTTCAATTATTAACCCCTAATCTGATGACCGGAGCTCATCGCTACTATAATAAATGGATTAACCCCTAAAGCTAAGTCTAACCCTAACCCTAACACCCCCCTAACTTAAATATAATTTAAATCTAACGAAATTAATTAACTCTTATTAAATAAATTATTCCTATTTAAAGCTAAATACTTACCTGTAAAATACATCCTAATATAGCTACAATATAAATTATAATTATATTATAGCTATTTTAGGATTAATATTTATTTTACAGGTAACTTTGTAATTATTTTAACCAGGTACAATAGCTATTAAATAGTTAAGAACTATTTAATAGTTACCTAGTTAAAATAATAACAAATTTACCTGTAAAATAAATCCTAACCTAAGTTATAATTAAACCTAACACTACCCTATCAATAAATTAATTAAATAAACTACCTACAATTACCTACAATTAACCTAACACTACACTATCAATAAATACATTAAATACAATTGCTACAAATAACTACAATTACATAAACTAACTAAAGTACAAAAAATAAAAAAGAACTAAGTTACAAAAAATAAAAAAATATTTACCAACATTAGAAAAATATTACAACAATTTTAAACTAATTACACCTACTCTAAGCCCCCTAATAAAATAACAAAGACCCCCAAAATAAAAAATTCCCTACCCTATTCTAAATTAATAAATGTAAAAGCTCTTTTACCTTACCAGCCCTGAACAGGGCCCTTTGCGGGGCATGCCCCAAGAAAATCAGCTCTTTTGCCTGTAAAAAAAAATATACAATACCCCCCCCCAACATTACAACCCACCACCCACATACCCCTAATCTAACCCAAACCCCCCTTAAATAAACCTAACACTAAGCCCCTGAAGATCTTCCTACCTTGTCTTCACCATCCAGGTATCACCGATCCGTCCTGGCATCCGGTGCTGAAGAGGTCCAGAAGAGGCTCCAAAGTCTTCCTCCTATCCGGCAAGAAGAGGACATCCGGACCGGCAAACATCTTCTCCAAGCGGCATCTTCGATCTTCTTCCATCCGGTGCGGAGCGGGTCTATCTTGAAGCAGCCGACACGGATCCATCCTCTTCTTCCGTTGTCTCCCGACGAATGACGGTTCCTTTAAGGGACGTCATCCAAGATGGCGTCCCTCGAATTCCGATTGGCTGATAGGATTCTATCAGCCAATCGGAATTAAGGTAGGAATATTCTGATTGGCTGATGGAATCAGCCAATCAGAATCAAGTTCAATCCGATTGGCTGATCCAATCAGCCAATCAGATTGAGCTTGCATTCTATTGGCTGATCGGAACAGCCAATAGAATGCGAGCTCAATCTGATTGGCTGATTGGATCAGCCAATAGGATTGAACTTGATTCTGATTGGCTGATTCCATCAGCCAATCAGAATATTCCTACCTTAATTCCGATTGGCTGATAGAATCCTATCAGCCAATCGGAATTCGAGGGACGCCATCTTGGATGACGTCCCTTAAAGGAACCGTCATTCGTCGGGAGACAACGCAAGAAGAGGATGGATCCGCGTCGGCTGCTTCAAGATGGACCCGCTCCGCACCGGATGGAAGAAGATCGAAGATGCCGCTTGGAGAAGATGTTTGCCGGTCCGGATGTCCTCTTCTTACCGGATAGGAGGAAGACTTTGGAGCCTCTTCTGGACCTCTTCAGCACCGGATGCCAGGACGGATCGGTGATACCTGGATGGTGAAGACAAGGTAGGAAGATCTTCAGGGGCTTAGTGTTAGGTTTATTTAAGGGGGGTTTGGGTTAGATTAGGGGTATGTGGGTGGTGGGTTGTAAAGTTGGGGGGGGGTATTGTATGTTTTTTTTTACAGGCAAAAGAGCTGATTTTCTTGGGGCATGCCCCGCAAAGGGCCCTGTTCAGGGCTGGTAAGGTAAAAGAGCTTTTACATTTATTAATTTAGAATAGGGTAGGGATTTTTTTATTTTGGGGGTCTTTGTTATTTTATTAGGGGGCTTAGAGTAGGTGTAATTAGTTTAAAATTGTTGTAATATTTTTCTAATGTTGGTAAATATTTTTTTATTTTTTGTAACTTAGTTCTTTTTTATTTTTTGCACTTTAGTTAGTTTATGTAATTGTAGTTATTTGTAGCAATTTTATTTAATTTATTTATTGATAGTGTAGTGTTAGGTTAATTGTAGGTAATTGTAGGTAGTTTATTTAATTAATTTATTGATAGGGTAGTGTTAGGTTTAATTATAACTTAGGTTAGGATTTATTTTACAGGTAATTTTGTTATTATTTTAACTAGGTAACTATTAAATAGTTCTTAACTATTTAATAGCTATTGTACCTGGTTAAAATAATTACAAAGTTGCCTGTAAAATAAATATTAATCCTAAAATAGCTACAATATAAATTATAATTATATTGTAGCTATTTTAGGATGTATTTTACAGGTAAGTATTTAGCTTTAAATAGGAATCATTTATTTAATAAGAGTTAATTAATTTCGTTAGATTTAAATTATATTTAAGTTAGGGGGGTGTTAGTGTTAGGGTTAGACTTAGCTTTAGGGGTTAATCCATTTATTATAGTAGCGATGAGCTCCGGTCGTCAGATTAGGGGTTAATAATTGAAGGTAGGTGTCGGCGATGTTAGGGAGGGCAGATTAGGGGTTAATACTATTTATGATAGGGTTAGTGAGGCGGATTAGGGGTTAATTACTTTATTATAGTAGCGCTCAGGTCCGCTCGGCAGATTAGGGGTTAATAAGTGTAGGCAGGTGTCGGCGACGTTGAGGGGGGCAGATTAGGGGTTAATAAATATAATATAGGGGTCGGCGGTGTTAGGGGCAGCAGATTAGGGGTACATAAGGATAACGTAGGTGGCGGCGCTTTGCGGTCGGCAGATTAGGGGTTAATTATTGTAAGTAGCTGGCGGCGACGTTGAGGGGGGCAGGTTAGGGGTTAATAAATATAATACAGGGGTCGGCGGTGTTAGGGGCAGCAGATTAGGGGTACATAAGTATAACGTAGGTGGCGGTCGGCAGATTAGGGGTTAAAAAAATTTAATCAAGTGGCGGCAATGTGGGGGGACCTCGGTTTAGGGGTACATAGGTAGTTTATGGGTGTTAGTGTACTTTAGAGCACAGTAGTTAAGAGCTTTATGAACCGGCGTTAGCCCAGAAAGCTCTTAACTCCTGCTATTTTCCTGCGGCTGGAGTTTTGTCGTTAGATTTCTAACGCTCACTTCAGAAACGACTCTAAATACCGGCGTTAGGAAGATCCCATTGAAAAGATAGGATACGCAATTGACGTAAGGGGATCTGCGGTATGGAAAAGTCGCGGCTGAAAAGTGAGCGTTAGACCCTTTAATCACTGACTCCAAATACCGGCGGTAGCCTAAAACCAGCGTTAGGAGCCTCTAACGCTGGTTTTCACGGCTACCGCCGAACTCTAAATCTAGGCCTTAGTATTCTTTGCAGAAAAGCATACCTAGGTAGGCTCAGGAGAAACAATGCCCTACTTAAGTCTAACTGCTGATCAGTGGCTGTTCTTATATGCCTGTTGCCATTAGCTCACCCAATGTGTTCAAGAAGCTCCAAGTAGTGTATTGCTGCTGTTTCAACAAAGAATACCAAGATAATGAAGCAAATTTGATAATAAAAATAAATTGGAAAGTTGTTCAAAATTGTATGCTCTATTTGAATCATGAAAGAAAACTGTAGGTTGTATGTCCCTTTAATGCCACGAGCCGAAACACGTCAGCTGTTTAGCCTTCCTCCGTTTGGGTTATATGGCTTACTGTCTGCTGTGTTAATTATATATATATATATATATATATATATATATATATATATATATCAGTGTACAAAAGAGGATAAGCACAGTCCTTCGTGTCAGCAACTGCCAGGGTGCACATCCAAAATAAAGTAGTATGCCAAAAGTGAAATGTGGAGGCATTTGACAAAGGGATTGTAAGAATTGCGAAACGTTATGCAGTTTCTTAACTTGTACTAATAAAGATTGATTTTTTATACTAAGTCCAGAGAGTGCCATATTTTTTCACTTTTGGCATACTACTTTATTTTGGATGTGCACCCTGGCAGTTGCTGGCACGAAGGACTGTCCTTATCCTCTATTGGACACTGATTTATATATATATACTGTATGTATATATATATATATATATATATATATAATTAACACAGCAGGCAGTAAGCCATATAAGTTTTTGTTGAAAGCAAAAATTACAACGAGAAAGAAATATGGTTTAAATGACTTTAACCGTTGAATGATTATTGATTCCAGACAGAGAGGTATGACTAATTCAAAAGCTGTTGATCTCTTGGAATTTTCACACCCAGTCTCTAGAATTTACAGAGAATGGTGCAAACATTTTTTTTTACTAAGTGAAAGGCCTCATCAATGAGATATGTCAGGGGAAAATGGCAAGACTGGGTGAAGCTGAAAGAAAGGTGACAGTAACTGAAATAACCACAAGTTGCAACAGTGCTATGCAGGAGAGCACAATACAGTGAACCATGAAATGGATGGGCTTAAGGAAGATAAGACCACTTCAGGTGTCACTCCTGTCAGCTAAGAACTGGGGTTGAGAGTGGATACAGCCTCACGAAAACTGGATAATAGAATATTGGAAAAAAACATTGTCTTGATTTCTGCAGACGGTAGGTTCAGAATTTGGCATAATTAATATTATGAATCACTGGATCCATCCTGCCTAGTGGACTGCTGGTGGTGGAGTAATGGTGTAGGGATTATTTTCCTGGCACACATTAGGCCTTATTTTTACTTTCATGATTCAGAGCATGCAATTTAAAATAATTTTCCTTCTATTATCTAATTTGCTTTGCTTTCTTAGGCCTAGATTTGGAGTTTGGCGGTAGATGGGCTGTTAACGCTCCGCGGGCTTTTTTCTGGTCGCACCATAAAATTAACTCTGGTATCGAGAGTTCAAAAAAATGCTGCGTTAGGCTCCAAAAAAGGAGTGTAGAGCATTTTTACCGCAAATGCAACTCTCGATACCAGAGTTGCTTACGGACGCGGCCAGCCTCAAAAACGTGCTCGTGCACGATTCTCCCATAGGAAACAATGGGGCTGTTTGAGCTGAAAAAAAACCTAACACCTGCAAAAAAGCAGCGTTCAGCTCCTAACACAGCCCCATTGTTTCCTATGGGGAAACACTTCCTACGTCTGCACCTAACACCCTAACATGTACCCCGAGTCTAAACACCCCTAACCTTACACTTATTAACTCCTAATCTGCCGCCCCCGCTATCGCTGACACCTGCATTATTTTATTAACCCCTAATCTGCCGCTCCGTAAACCGCCGCAATTTACATTATCCCTATGTACCCCTAATCTGCTTCCCCTAACACCGCCGACCCCTATATTATATTTATTAACCCCTAATCTGCCCCCCTCAACGTCGCCGACACCTGCCTACACTTATTAACCCCTAATCTGCCGAGCGGACCGCACCGCTACTATAATAAAGTTATTAACCCCTAACCCGCCTCACTAACCCTATCATAAATAGTATTAACCCCTAATCTGCCCTCCCTAACATCGCCGACACCTAACTTCAATTATTAACCCCTAATCTGATGACCGGAGCTCATCGCTACTATAATAAATGGATTAACCCCTAAAGCTAAGTCTAACCCTAACACTAACACCCCCCTAACTTAAATATAATTTAAATCTAACAAAATTAATTAACTCTTATTAAATAAATTATTCCTATTTAAAGCTAAATACTTACCTGTAAAATACATCCTAATATAGCTACAATATAAATTATAATTATATTATAGCTATTTTAGGATTAATATTTATTTTACAGGTAACTTTGTAATTATTTTAACCAGGTACAATAGCTATTAAATAGTTAAGAACTATTTAATAGTTACCTAGTTAAAATAATAACAAATTTACCTGTAAAATAAATCCTAACCTAAGTTATAATTAAACCTAACACTACCCTATCAATAAATTAATTAAATAAACTACCTACAATTACCTACAATTAACCTAACACTACACTATCAATAAATACATTAAATACAATTGCTACAAATAACTACAATTACATAAACTAACTAAAGTACAAAAAATAAAAAAGAACTAAGTTACAAAAAATAAAAAAATATTTACCAACATTAGAAAAATATTACAACAATTTTAAACTAATTACACCTACTCTAAGCCCCCTAATAAAATAACAAAGACCCCCAAAATAAAAAATTCCCTACCCTATTCTAAATTAATAAATGTAAAAGCTCTTTTACCTTACCAGCCCTGAACAGGGCCCTTTGCGGGGCATGCCCCAAGAAAATCAGCTCTTTTGCCTGTAAAAAAAAATATACAATACCCCCCCCCAACATTACAACCCACCACCCACAAACCCCTAATCTAACCCAAACCCCCCATAAATAAACCTAACACTAAGCCCCAGAAGATCTTCCTACCGTGTCTTCACCATCCAGGTATCACCGATCCGTCCTGGCATCCGGTGCTGAAGAGGTCCAGAAGAGGCTCCAAAGTCTTCCTCCTATCCGGCAAGAAGAGGACATCCGGACCGGCAAACATCTTCTCCAAGCGGCATCTTCGATCTTCTTCCATCCGGTGCGGAGCGGGTCTATCTTGAAGCAGCCGACACGGATCCATCCTCTTCTTCCGTTGTCTCCCGACGAATGACGGTTCCTTTAAGGGACGTCATCCAAGATGGCGTCCCTCGAATTCCGATTGGCTGATAGGATTCTATCAGCCAATCGGAATTAAGGTAGGAATATTCTGATTGGCTGATGGAATCAGCCAATCAGAATCAAGTTCAATCCGATTGGCTGATCCAATCAGCCAATCAGATTGAGCTTGCATTCTATTGGCTGATCGGAACAGCCAATAGAATGCGAGCTCAATCTGATTGGCTGATTGGATCAGCCAATAGGATTGAACTTGATTCTGATTGGCTGATTCCATCAGCCAATCAGAATATTCCTACCTTAATTCCGATTGGCTGATAGGATTCTATCAGCCAATCGGAATTCGAGGGACGCCATCTTGGATGACGTCCCTTAAAGGAACCGTCATTCGTCGGGAGACAACGCAAGAAGAGGATGGATCCGCGTCGGCTGCTTCAAGATGGACCCGCTCCGCACCGGATGGAAGAAGATCGAAGATGCCGCTTGGAGAAGATGTTTGCCGGTCCGGATGTCCTCTTCTTACCGGATAGGAGGAAGACTTTGGAGCCTCTTCTGGACCTCTTCAGCACCGGATGCCAGGACGGATCGGTGATACCTGGATGGTGAAGACAAGGTAGGAAGATCTTCAGGGGCTTAGTGTTAGGTTTATTTAAGGGGGGTTTGGGTTAGATTAGGGGTATGTGGGTGGTGGGTTGTAAAGTTGGGGGGGGGTATTGTATGTTTTTTTTTACAGGCAAAAGAGCTGATTTTCTTGGGGCATGCCCCGCAAAGGGCCCTGTTCAGGGCTGGTAAGGTAAAAGAGCTTTTACATTTATTAATTTAGAATAGGGTAGGGAATTTTTTATTTTGGGGGTCTTTGTTATTTTATTAGGGGGCTTAGAGTAGGTGTAATTAGTTTAAAATTGTTGTAATATTTTTCTAATGTTGGTAAATATTTTTTTATTTTTTGTAACTTAGTTCTTTTTTATTTTTTGCACTTTAGTTAGTTTATGTAATTGTAGTTATTTGTAGCAATTTTATTTAATTTATTTATTGATAGTGTAGTGTTAGGTTAATTGTAGGTAATTGTAGGTAGTTTATTTAATTAATTTATTGATAGGGTAGTGTTAGGTTTAATTATAACTTAGGTTAGGATTTATTTTACAGGTAATTTTGTTATTATTTTAACTAGGTAACTATTAAATAGTTCTTAACTATTTAATAGCTATTGTACCTGGTTAAAATAATTACAAAGTTGCCTGTAAAATAAATATTAATCCTAAAATAGCTACAATATAATTATAATTTATATTGTAGCTATATTAGGATGTATTTTACAGGTAAGTATTTAGCTTTAAATAGGAATCATTTATTTAATAAGAGTTAATTAATTTCGTTAGATTTAAATTATATTTAAGTTAGGGGGGTGTTAGTGTTAGGGTTAGACTTAGCTTTAGGGGTTAATCCATTTATTATAGTAGCGATGAGCTCCGGTCGTCAGATTAGGGGTTAATAATTGAAGGTAGGTGTCGGCGATGTTAGGGAGGGCAGATTAGGGGTTAATACTATTTATGATAGGGTTAGTGAGGCGGATTAGGGGTTAATTACTTTATTATAGTAGCGCTCAGGTCCGCTCGGCAGATTAGGGGTTAATAAGTGTAGGCAGGTGTCGGCGACGTTGAGGGGGGCAGATTAGGGGTTAATAAATATAATATAGGGGTCGGCGGTGTTAGGGGCAGCAGATTAGGGGTACATAAGGATAACGTAGGTGGCGGCGCTTTGCGGTCGGCAGATTAGGGGTTAATTATTGTAAGTAGCTGGCGGCGACGTTGAGGGGGGCAGGTTAGGGGTTAATAAATATAATACAGGGGTCGGCGGTGTTAGGGGCAGCAGATTAGGGGTACATAAGTATAACGTAGGTGGCGGTCGGCAGATTAGGGGTTAAAAAAATTTAATCAAGTGGCGGCAATGTGGGGGGACCTCGGTTTAGGGGTACATAGGTAGTTTATGGGTGTTAGTGTACTTTAGAGCACAGTAGTTAAGAGCTTTATGAACCGGCGTTAGCCCAGAAAGCTCTTAACTCCTGCTATTTTCCTGCGGCTGGAGTTTTGTCGTTAGATTTCTAACGCTCACTTCAGAAACGACTCTAAATACCGGCGTTAGGAAGATCCCATTGAAAAGATAGGATACGCAATTGACGTAAGGGGATCTGCGGTATGGAAAAGTCGCGGCTGAAAAGTGAGCGTTAGACCCTTTAATCACTGACTCCAAATACCGGCGGTAGCCTAAAACCAGCGTTAGGAGCCTCTAACGCTGGTTTTCACGGCTACCGCCGAACTCTAAATCTAGGCCTTAGTATTCTTTGCAGAAAAGCATACCTAGGTAGGCTCAGGAGAAACAATGCCCTACTTAAGTCTAACTGCTGATCAGTGGCTGTTCTTATATGCCTGTTGCCATTAGCTCACCCAATGTGTTCAAGAAGCTCCAAGTAGTGTATTGCTGCTGTTTCAACAAAGAATACCAAGATAATGAAGCAAATTTGATAATAAAAATAAATTGGAAAGTTGTTCAAAATTGTATGCTCTATTTGAATCATGAAAGAAAACTGTAGGTTGTATGTCCCTTTAATGCCACGAGCCGAAACACGTCAGCTGTTTAGCCTTCCTCCGTTTGGGTTATATGGCTTACTGTCTGCTGTGTTAATTATATATATATATATATATATATATATATATATATATATATATATATATATATATATATATAAATCAGTGTACAAAAGAGGATAAGCACAGTCCTTCGTGTCAGCAACTGCCAGGGTGCACATCCAAAATAAAGTAGTATGCCAAAAGTGAAATGTGGAGGCATTTGACAAAGGGATTGTAAGAATTGCAAAACGTTATGCAGTTTCTTAACTTGTACTAATAAAGATTGATTTTTTATACTAAGTCCAGAGAGTGCCATATTTTTTCACTTTTGGCATACTACTTTATTTTGGATGTGCACCCTGGCAGTTGCTGGCACGAAGGACTGTCCTTATCCTCTATTGGACACTGATTTATATATATATACTGTATGTATATATATATATATATATATAATTAACACAGCAGGCAGTAAGCCATATAACCTAAACGGAGGAAGGCTAAAAAGCTGATGCGTTTCGGCTAATGGCATATAAAGCTTCAGAAACGGTGTGATTCTAACAAGTCAACATGGACCAGCCTTTCTACAGAATGCTTCCAGCACCTAATCCATGCCACAAAGAATTCAGGATGTTCTGTGGGCAAACATGAGTCTTACCCAGGACTGGACATGTGAAATTAAATACAAAAACAAAAAGAAACAGTCACCTAGATTACGAGCTTTGCACTAAGCAGGGTGTGAAAATAACGCCAAACAAATTGTGTTATTTCACTCTCCATGGCGCTGCCATTATGAGTTACTGAAAAGCCTCCTTGTGCTGTGCGTTATGGTGCGTTAAGCTCCATACCGCACAAAAGCCGAGGGCTGATTTGACGTGCTCGTGCACGGTATCCCCTATAGACATCAATGGGGAGAAAGTGTTAGAAAAAAAAAATAACACCTGTGATCATAAAATGGAGATTGCCGTAACGCAACCCCATTGATGTCTATGGGGAAAAGAAAGTTACGTTTAAACCTAACACCCTAACATAAACCCCTAGTCTAAACACCCCTAATCTGCCGCCCCTGACATCGCCGACACTAAATAAACCTATTAACCCCTAAACCTCCAGCCTCCAACATCGCCGCCACTAAATAATCCAATTAATCCCTAAACCTCCGGGCCTCCCACATCGCCGCTGTGGTGTCATAAAACCAGAGAATTTATCCCTAGAGTAATCTCCCACATCGCAAAACACTAATCTAAACTATTATCCCCTAAACCTAACACCCCCCTAAATTTAAATTAAAATGACAATATAACTATATTTAAATAAATAAAAACTTACCTGTGAAATAAAAATAAACCTAACATTAAACTATAAATTAACCTAACCTTACTATTCTAATAAAATTAAAAAAAACTACCAATTAAAAATCCTAAATTGCAAATTAAAAAATCTAATCTTACGAAAAAAGTAAAAAAATCTAACATTACAAAAAAATAAATACTAAAATTACGAAAAATAAAAAACACTAAGATTACAAAAAATAATAAACAAAATTATCAAACATAAAAACAATTACACCTCATCTAATGGCCCTAAAAAATAAAAAGCCCCCCAAAATAAAAACACCCCTTAGGCTACAATAAACTATCAACAGCCCTTAAAAGGGCCTTTTGTAGGGCATTGCCCTAAGTTAAACAGCTCTTTTACCTGTAAAAAGTTCCCCCAAACAGTAAAACCCACCACCCATACCAACCCCCCAAAATAAAAAACCTAAGTCTAAAAAAAAAACTAAACTACCCATTGCCCCTAAAAGGGCACTTATATGGGCATTGCCCTTAAAAGGGCATTCAGCTCTTTAACAATTGAAAAAAGCCCTAATCTAAAAAAAAACACCCCAAAAAAAAAAACAATAACCCCAGAATATCTACTTATGGTTCCTGAAGTCCGGACATCCATATCCATCCAGGCGGCGAGAAGTCTTCATCCAGGCGGCGACACCTTCATCCATTGTGGGGATGTCTTCTATATTCATCCCAGCGACGCAGAGCGGAGCTATCCTGAAAGCCGATGCCATCCTACGCGGAGCGTCCTCTTCATACGGTCACTGCTGTACACTGAAGCTTCAATGCAAGGTAGCAGTTTCCAAATAGCTTACCTTGCATTCCTGTTGGCCGATTTGATTCTTCAAATTCAAATCAGCCAATAGGATGAGAGCTTCTGAAATCCTATTGCCTGTTCAAAACAGCCAATAGGATGAGAGCTACTGAAATCCTATTGGCTGTTCAAATCAGCCAATAGGATTTCAGTAGCTTTCATCCTATAGGCTGCTTTGAACAGCCAATAGGATTTCAGAAGCTCTCATCCTATTGGCTGATTTGAATTTGAAGAATCAAATCAGCCAATAGGAATGCAAGGTACGCCATTTTGAAACGGGTACCGTGCATTCAACTTCAGTGTACGGCGGTGATCGTATGAAGAGGACGCTCCGCGCAGGATGTCATTGCATTCCAGGATAGCTCTGCGCCGCGCCGCCGGGATGAAGAAAGAAGACTTCCATGAGATAGATGAAGGTGTCGCCGCCTGGATGAAGACTTCTCGCCGCCTGGATGAAGATGGATGTCCGGACTTCAGGAACCGTGAGTAGATTTCCAGGTAAAAGAGCTGTTTAACTTAGGGCAATGCCCTAAAAAAGGCCCTTTTAAGGGCCATTGGTAGTTTATTGTAGGCTAGGTGGGGGTTTATTTTTTTAGGGCTATTAGATTAGGTGTAATTGTTTTTATTTTTGATAATTTCGTTAATTTTAGTGTTTATTATTTTTTTTGTAATGTTAGATTTTTAAAATTTTTTCATAGGAATAGTTTTTTTTAAATTTGTATTTAGGATTTTTAATTGGTATTTTTTTTTTTTCTTTTATTAGAATAGTAAGGTTAGGTTAATTTATAGTTTAATGTTAGGTTTATTTTTATTTCACAGGTAAGTTTGTATTTATTTTAAATTTTAATTTAAAGTTGGGAGTGTTAGGTTTAGGGGTTAATAGTTTAATTTAGTGTTTTGCGATGTGGGGGGCCGGAGGTTAGGGGTTAATAGGTTTATTTAGTGGCAGTGATGTGGAAGGCTGGAGGTTTAGGGGTTAATAGGTTTATTTAGTGTCGGCAATATTGGAGCGCGGCGGTTTAGGGGTTAATATATTTAAATAGTGTTGGCAATGGGTGGCAGATTAGGGGTTAATACATTTATTTAATAGTTGCGGTGTGGGTGGGCGGCAGATTAGGGGATAAAAAGTTTTAAATAGTGTTTGCAATGTGGGAGGGTGGCGATTTAGAGGTTAATTGGTAGTTTATGGGTGGTAGTGTACACATTTTAGTTATGAGTTTTGTGACGCAAAATCCATAACTACTGGTCTCAGATGGCGGTACTGATCATGTCGGTATAGGCTATAACGCAAGCATTTTAGCCGGACCGCACAACCTGTAATACCGGCGCTATGGAAATCCCACACTCAAACATAATTTTTTTGAGTGCGAAATGGAAGTTGCGTTACAGGCTAAAATGCTTGCGTTACAGCTATACCGACAGGACTCGTATTATGTGTTCCTGGCCATTCCAGCGTAATGGCCAATTTTTCAGCGTTAAAAGCCGTAACACAAAACTCATAATATAGGTGAGTGAAAGTAGATGACAATTTTTATACTTTTTTATCATATGATAACCCCAATGTATTATGCTATATGATTATCTAGAATATAACTGTTCCATCTAAAAGGGGTAAATTGTTTACAAATTGCTACTTTAACTACTTAAAGGGACAATGTGCTGTAAAAACAAATTGTATGCTTTTATGATGGTGAGAGTCCACAAGGTCATCACATGGAAACCAGAAAAGCATGAAAGACAAAGCAGGGCAAATGAAGTGCAAAACAAGTTCCTCTATGAACTGTATAGAAAGAAGTACAAGGCCCATGTCCTCTCGCCATCATGAAAGAAATGTATTTATTGGGTAAGCATACATTTTGTTTTCGTTCATAAGATGGTGACAGTCCATAAAATCATCACATGTGGGGTCTGATACACAACCAGTGAAATCCACAAGACCACCATGTTTAGGGGAGACAATAAAGTTAAGGTAATAATGTTCAGATAATCAAAATGTCACTGCCTAGAAAAGGAGACAACTCTTGCTATTGCAAACAGTATCAGATGTCCACCTTGCAGTAATCTCAACTTGAGTCCAAGCTGTTATAAGCGTAAAGTACAATATCAGTCTGCAACAACTGCCACAAGATCTACAATGTATCAAAAGCAATACAATTGAATAGTAATAGTATCATGTGTTGCATATCATACGTTCACTGAAAGTAAAAAGTACCCCAAGGTTTGTATTTCCCTCCATTATAGCATCCGGTTCCATTATGTGGTAAACCAAGCTCTACTGGATTAGAAGAAGACTCCAGCAGCGAACAAGCTCCCTTGAATTGGTGCTTTACTCGGTGTGGTCATGTGACCCGTCCAGAAATACAGCGTTAAGGATCAAAGAGCACAGCTGCGGACCGGAAAAGAAGCATCCCTAGCTTCTCAATGATTAATGCGATAATCCAATAAATGATCCAATGTGGTAAATTTGTAAAAAGTTTATTGTGTGTAAGGTGAATAACAAATCATACAAGACCAACCAGTTAGGAAACACATCTTACGCATTTCATGCCGAAAGGCACTTCGTCAGGCCTCCTGACAAAGGTAATAATGTTAATGATTAGGCACTGTAGCAAAGTACTTTCCTGCTCAAAAGAGGCATAAACATCAAAATGGTATAAACATCAAAAAGTGTGACGAGAAGACCAAGTAGGCTCCTTGTAAATTTGGTCAATAGAAGCTTCATGACAAAAAAACGCAAGAATTAACCCCTGCTCTAGTGGAATGAGCAGTAATGCATTCAGGGGGAGTCTTTCCAGTGACCAAATATGATTTGCAAATAAAATCTTTGAGTCAAATGGCTAAGGTAGCTGCTGTAGCTTTTTGTTCCTTGCAAGGTCCAGAAAAATGGACAAATAAGAAAAAAATTTAAACTTTTGTGTGGCTTCAACGTTAACTTTCAGTGTACTCATGATATCAAGGTTGTGAAGACGCTTCCTTGAATTCTTAGGAGCTGGGCATAAAGAGGGAACCACAATTTCTTGATTGATATATGTAGAAATTACTTTGGGGAAAAAAGGAATAGTTGGTTCAAAGAACTGTCTTGTCCTGATGAAAAATCATCAAAGGAGGTTTAGAAGATAAAATTGAAAGTTCAGAAAATTTGTTGGTTGAAGAAATGGCCAGGATAAATATTGGAGGTCTTAACCGTGCATATTCTGATTAAGGCTTGTACAAATGTCTGGATATGAGGAATCTTGTAAATTTTCTTGTGATATAAAATGAATCAGTCTGAAAACTGACCTTTAAGAAAACTGGCTGATACACATTTCTCTAGACCATCCTGAAGAAATTCCAGAATTCTCACAATTCTAAAATAATTCCAGTGGTATTCTTTGATAGTACAGATAAAAACATTTTCCAAACCTTGTGGTAGATATGCCTGATGATGGGCTTTGTGGTCTGAATAAAGGTATCAATTACCTTATCAGAAAAACCTCTGTGATAGGAATAGGCGTCCAATCCCTAGACCCTTTATCAGTTATTTTAAACTGTAGAGAAAATAAAGATAACCCCAGAGCATAAAGGGTTAAACAGTAAAGATCTGGAAAGTCGGAAAGGCTTACCACCTCCACCGGTTCTGGAAAGCTTATGCTGACAGGTGAAAATGGCTACTGCACCTCAGTGAAGAAGAAGCTGGAAGCAATAGGCGACTCAACAGAGGGCCCTAGTGCCAAACAAATGTTTGGACCCCCCAAAGGTAAGCAATAGCGTTAATTTACTAGCTGCTCTGTATAATTATTTTGATAGATATAGGCTGACAACCTGTGCTAATAAAACCCTTCCCTGCACTTGGATTGTACACATTCTGCACACACCTATGTATAGACTGGCTGGTATGGCCACCCCGCATACAGGCCCTGGTGCCACTGCACCTGCTGTACCAACGGTAGTTCTGCGTCCGGCTGGAAGGCACGCTAACTAGCTTAACTAAAGCACATGTGAAATAATCAGCTGATGGGTGAGAGCAGGTTCGTAACCATGGTTACTGATCAGCTGATTATTTAACCTGTGCTCTAGTTCAGATAGTATGAAAATCTGATTGAGAAACAGTGATGTAAAGTAAAACCCATTTGCAATGAATTTTCTAATTCTCAGCACTGATGATGCACTCTGCAGGCTACACAAGCTTAACCCTACTATACATATGTCCCTAACTGGCTTCAGCAGATAAACTTCAAAACAAGCAACATCTTGCTAACATAATGGCTGTGGCTGCCCCAGTGCAAATGTTTAGATTTAGATGATAAGTTGTTTTATAGGAAAAAAACAGAAATGTGTTAATTACAATGTGTTTAGACTCCCTTTAAATTCCCTTTAACATGTCTTAAAGGAATATAAAAGTGCAATAATAAATTATTTTAGAGCGGGGGGCGTGTCTAAGCCACAGCTATGATCAGACGTTCTTTTCAGTAGCTCCTGAGGCAAACTAAATAATCCACTTAATATCTCGATATGTATGTGATATTTTTCAACATGGACCTGCAGATAAATTGAGGGGAGGCTGTGGAATTGGATGATATTAATATATATTTTTATGATCCCACTGCCAGAAGACCCAAACTGATCGAGAAAGAAGCTGACGGCCTAGGTCACCATTCTCACACCTACCCCCCGGTTTGACAACTGGCCGGGTAAAACAACATCTAATTTGCTGTGCTTCCCGAACTCTATCATACTGACAGAACTCTTATCCCACTGAACATTGAGTGGCGCTATAATTGGAGATTCGAGAAAGTGTTGGATAATACTACCTCAACATGGAGTCTACTGCCATGGCCCTCCTAAACCTGCTATCACTCAAGATGGAGTATCACTTTACTTCTCTGATTCAGACCCTGAGAGCAGAACATGATGTCGACCCGAAGGAGGTAGAAGCACAGGAGCCAGCCTTGATCTCAAGAGACCAGTCAGAAAACCTGGGGGGGGGTCATGATACCGGAACGGATGAGCCTACTGGACTGAACGCATCGTGTCTGGAGATCAGAGAATCCTTACCGAGTATTACACCCAGCCGTCATGCACCACTTACGATCAGCTCCCACGAGATGCGGCCGGTCGAGAGGGGACTTGAACTGCGTTCCAAAACGCTCAGTGAATCCAAAGACAGTCGCTGCATGCTCCCACCTCGGCCAGGTTAGAACTGTAGCAGCTTGCTACATAAGCCCCTTCATGGATCCCACTGATCTCGTATTTGACGTCAGGCTCTTTACAGATGAGATTAGAGATCGTAGTCTGGCAAACCCTTACCGGAGGTTCCTTGTTCAGGGTGTGGGATAGAGAAACGGAATGACTCCACTGCCTGAGTGAAAGGATAAGGCCATAACTTTAAAAAAGTATACCCAGTTTTCTGTCTCACCACACTTTTCTATGTCTACACCAGTTTTCGTTTCACATTGGAGATATTAGTTATCTTATTGACATTTGCGTTATATATTGTCATATCTCTCCTTATGACTAGATTGTAATGTTGCATAGCCTAAGATTATCTAATTGCTATATATATTGTATGTTAGCTGATCATTATATACAGTTCATTCTTATTAATTTTCTAAATGTTCACAGCCACATGGCCGTTACTACATTTGAGTTTCTGGTAGAGGAAGTTGGTATTATTATCATTATTAAGGTGACCTTACAGAGGGCATTTGTATGTTCCTTACTAGGATGATTACAACTATGCATGTTTATAATCCACTATTATTCACTTGGCTCCTCTGGACACAGTAAGATCCTTTGGACTCACACTGTTAATAGTTGGGTAGATATGGTAGATCCAGCTTTTATGTGGTTTACGTGGTTATCCACATATATTTATTATGCTTAGTATAATAATATCAGTTCCATATAACATCATTGGCCTATAACATATTCTACTTTTACTCATGGCATCCCCAACGAGAGCATTGGGATATTTTGACCGCCACATCTTGTATATATGTAACTCCCCCTCTATCAGTCCCTACTAAAATTAGGTTGCGTATCAATTTTTTCTTACACATTATTGTGAGATGAGCTTTTATACATAGACAAACGCAGTTTTCGACCACAATACTATATTGAGGTTGCCCCATACTGACACTCTATATACACTCGATAGCTCCCAATCTCTTTTAAATCTGAGCTTATTTTTATCTGCTCTTTCATATAACCTTGTGACTGTTATATTTGTTTATAAAGGCTGCGGATATTGTATTGCTTTCCTTACCATACTGATACACTAACTGACTCAAACTATCTCATCCACAGTGTATAATTACTTCTCCCCCCGCTAATAAGGCTTAATAACAATTAACATACTGGCCATCACTATGGTGGAATATATGCCAAGCACTGCACTTCATAATGACATATCTATAAGGACCCTCTAGTAGTGAGCTGCTTATATATTGTGCTCTAATGCAGTAATCTTGGACAGATGGGTGTATCTAGGTGTTGAACCAGCTCATACATACTAACTGTATATTTATAACATATACTCCACACCTGGACTCACTCTGACCCCTCTTTACCATCTCAGGGAATTTTTACTTCAAGTAGTCTGACCTGTGCCCGGGGGGCCTGTTGCCACGCACACAGCCCCCCTTTTCCCATGTCTCATATAGCCTCTTAGAGTATATTTAGTACATATATTGAGGTGGCCAGAGACCTCACTGTCTCATACTCTCCATTCCCCCATAATTCGTATTTTAAACAAGGTTCCACCTAGGTTCAGCACATATTTTTCGGTGTCTTAGTGTCCCATGGATTTAGCCCAGCCCTTTCAATCTTTCTAATTCATATAATAATATTTTGTAGCACTCACTTGGTTTTATTTGGAGGTTTGGTTTATCACTGCTGATGCATGCTTTACTCCTGTTTGATATTAACTAAAATATTAGGTAACATTTTAGACTCATAGCCTGGACAATATTTTATACTTTATGTATCTCAGTAGATATCTTGTATTGCCGTTTGTATAGAGCACATATATATTTCCCTACTGTTGAATCATGTTTACAGAATCTAGTTCCTACTTTATGTATTAACTGTGAAAGTAATCGGATGGTACATTTTATTGCGGAAACTCTTATAGCTAAAGATATGTAATTCAGCACAGTATTCTATTACACTTTGCAGCCTGTTATAAACTCCCTTATCTCAGATTTGTCTTTTTTTTTTTTTTTTTTTTTTAATATTAATTGTATTTAGGTTGGGAGGTATAGATATGGTCCAACTTAGCTACCTTTCTAAATAATCCAGGTCATAAATTTAAAACCCACAGTCTCACAATACGGCCGTATTTTCTGTAGCTAACTTAAAAGGTACTGCCCCCCATTTTCCCCCTCTATACTAAGCGGCTTGTGTCCGCTGTACTCCCCCCCCTACATACCTTTGCCCAAGAGTGGCCAAGCCAAAAGCCTCCCCAAACATCCCACCATTATCAGATTAATGAGCCTCTCTTGTATCAATGTGGGGAACATTGTTAATATGATATAATAAAAAAAGGAAGTTCCATTTTAGATAGTCCTAAACCTCTTTTCACATCATTTGAAGACACAACAGTTGTCTCTCACTACTTGTTTGTTTGTTTCAATATTTCACTTGCTGTGATGCAAGTATTGTTTATGATGTAATTATTATCTATGGACGAAATCTGTATGTTTTATTTCCTCTCAACTTCAATAAAAATTGTTCTTTAAAAAAATATATATGTTAGAGCATTTTATTATTCACTAATGCTTGTATATAAACGTGTGCTCAACCCCTGCAGAGGGATTAAACACATAGTTAAAGTCAGCTCCAGAGCAGCAATGCAATACTAGGAGCTAGCTACAAACATCTGGTGAGCCAATGAGAAGAGGCATATGTGTGTAACCACAAATCACCAGCTTGCTCCCAGTAGTGTAGGATACATACTTATTAATTTTCAACAACAGATACAAAGAAAACAAAGTACATTTGAAAAGTGGATTTAAAATTACAAGCTCTATCTGAACCATGAAGGTTTAATTTTGACTTTCCTATCCCTTTAAAGGGAAACAAAAGTAATAAAAAGGGCTCTTAGCTGTATGTTTTTAACTTTAACAATGACAACATTTAAACACACTATAGGAGCCAACTTAAAAGTGTATGTACAGAACACCATGTGACTGAGAACCATGCACAACCTATACTAACTTTACTGTGTGCTGTGAATTTAAAGGGACAGTCTACACCAGACTTTTTGTTGTTTAAAAAGATAGATAATCCCTTTATTACCCATTCCCCAGTTTTGCATAACTAACATGGTTATATTAATATATGTTTTACCTATGTGATTACCTTGTATCTAAGTATCTGCAGACTGCCCCCATATCTCAGTGCTTTTGACAGACATGCAGTTTAGCCAACTAGTGCAAACTTCTAAATAACTCCACGGGAGTGAGCACAATGTTATCTATATGACACACGTGAACTAGTACTGTCTAACTGTGAAAAACTTTCAAAATGCTCTGAGCTAAGAGTCGGTTTTCAACGGTTTAGAAATCAGTTTGGGCCTACCTAGGTTTAGCTTTTCAAAAATACTACCAAGAGAATAAAGCAAATTTTATGTAGACTGTCCCTTTAAGAAGGGGGATAAATAATACATTAAAAAACAAACAAACATACAAAGCAGATGTTTTATTAACATTTGAAATCAGGAAAAAAAAGAAAACAGTGCTGTGTATGTTTTTCTCTCTCCCTTGATTGTGGCCACTTAAATGGATATGGAACCCCAACAACATTATTTTGTGATTCAGACAGAGCATACAATTTTAAAAAAAGTTTTTAATTTGCTCCTATTATCAAATTTGTTTTGTTCCTATGTTATTCTTTGTTGAAGAAATACCTAGGTAGTCTGTCATGTCTGTCGCACTTCATGACAGGAAATAGTGCTGCCATCTAGTGCTCTTGCACATGAATAACATTCTTGCAAAACTGCTGCCATTTAGTGCTCCAGACATGTGCATGCTCCTGAGCATACATACCTGCTTTTAAAAAAAAAAAAAAAAAAGATACCAAGATCACAAAGTAAATGTGATAATTTAAGTAAATAATTAAGTTGTTTAAAGTTACATGCTCTATCTGAATTATGAAAGAACATGTTTGGGTTTCATATCCTTTTAAGGCTAGCTCTGCTGGCACTGCTCTAAGCAATCACTGAAGCCAGGAAAGGTAATCTTCCCCATACCAAAGTGCAGAACCTCACTTCCAGCCGCAATCACAATTTTTATAGTTATTTTACAGCAAAATAAAAAACATATGTACACCGTCATGTTATTTTTGTTTCATTATTTAAATGAACTCATTTATGGTCAATAAACCTTGAGACTAATGCCCCTTTATGTATATACGCGAAAAAATGTTGTATAAAACAAAATATTTCAACATTGTTATAAATGCGTTGTTGGAGTTAAATAAATAGCTCCGTTTAAAGCACTAATTGTACAATAAATCGGTGCGTAAATCTAATTAAAAACATGTTCCCACATTAATTTACGTTTTTGTTCAATTACTTCCAATAGTCTACAAATGTAATCTTATAAAACATTATCCCTATTAAATTATTGTAGCACTTGAACATTTGCTTCCATGTGCTGTAGAGATTTGATCAAATCTCAGTCTCATGGGTGTCACAAAGTGTTCAAGGGCATTTGATTTGTTGTGGCAGCTATGACAAGAAAGACGTAGTTGACAAACAGCAAAGAAAATGAAGAATAATATGCAATCTCAAAGAGCGATTACAGATTACGAGCATAGAGCAAACACATTAATTGTTAGAAGTAATGACACCTGCTTGACAAATCAAGATATCACTCATCTGTAATGTCTTACGCATGTCACACACAGGGTGCAAATGAGACTTTAAATAACAAGTCATAGATTGGTTTATTTTCCACCAGCAGTAGAGGTGGCTTTGCTGATGAAAATATGGACTGTTGAGCAGTAAATTATGAATTTGAAAGGATTTATCCATCAAATATTTAATTACGCAACATAAAATACTTTTCACTTGTTTTGATTTAGAACACTAAATAAATGTTTGCCCTAATGATCTATTTAAAGCAAAGATTAGCCTGAGAATAATATGCAGATGTCGTTTTTCAATTATATTAGTTGTTTAAATACTAAATAATAGACAAGTACAATGACTAAAAATGTTTTTCAGACAAGTTATGAGTCGTAACAAAACAAAAACAAATAAATATATATATATATTGTTTTGTCCAAGACTGGTCCCTGCTGTTAACTGGTTGAGCTGAATCTTGACAACATTACTGGTTCGTTAATAGAAATTCCTTAAACCATTATTTCATGGGTAATGTCTTTATGGCAGCAGAAGAGCAGCTTAAACTCAAATAAAGTTAAAGCAGTAGCTAGTGCTTCTGCTACAAGCCAGCAGCTGCAACACACACACATATATATATATATATATATATATATTATTTTTTTTTTTTTTTAAAGAGTTAGAATTGTCAGGAGCAAAAGGGAAGAATACATTCTTATTGACTGACAAAGAAATCAAACTGAAAAAGACATCACTGGATGAATTGTAAATTTGAAAGTTTACTCATCTGCATGAAAAGCCTTTCCCCCTTACAATTTAGTAACAAAATATATTAAAAAAAAGCCTTTACCTTACTTGTAACAAAATATATAAAAAAGCCTTACTACCTTAAAAAATACAACAAAATTAGAGTATTTTTGCATTAGTCCAAGGACACTCAACAAAATCAAAAGGGTTAGCCAGTGATTAGCTGAGTTGTTTCCACTGACGGCACCTCTGTGTTTTCTCAGTTCGTTAGTTTGTAATATTTTCTTTGTTTCATACTGAACAGTAAATACACTGACAACACACATTTTTAGAGGTAGCTATGTCAATTTTTTTATCTATTGTCCCATTAAGAATATTAGTTTTAGAAATTTGTGATACATTTTAATAGGCAAACAAATTTCTAAAGCAAGATATTGCATTACATAAGTGATCAGGGCTTCAACTCCTCTTCCCTTTATTAAAAAAAACATGTGCTTTGCCCCACTCTCCCTAGATAGGTCAAAAGACAAATCCTGTAAACTGCAAATTCTGCAAAATCAGATGGCTGGTTTAGGCATTTTGCAACATTTGAAAACATAGGTTACAAAATTCGCTTTTTGGCATCTCTAGGGAGTTTACTACAAAGCACAATTTTTTTTTACGCAAAAGCAAGAGCTTTTTAATGTCCCTTTAAGAGTTCCTTTTAAAGACAGACAATATTTCACATAAGAACAAATGATAATGAATCAAGCACAGTTATCTCATATTATCACCTTCCATATATGTCACACTGTTCTCTTCACAATCAACTTTTAAAACACCAGTTTACTAAAATAAACCTGACAAATAACAAGTGTGATTAAATGTCTTGAAAAAGGCATTAAAGGGACAGTCTAGTCCAAAATAAACTTTCATGATTCAGATAGGGCATGTAATTTTAAACAATTTTCCAATTTACTTTAATCACCAATTTTGCTTTGTTCTCTTGGTATTCTTAGTTGAAAGCTTAACCTAGGAGGTTCATATGCTAATTTCTTAGACCATGAAGGTCACCTCTTTTCAGAATGTATTTTAACAGTTTTTCACCACTAGAGGGTGTTAGTTCATGTGTTTCATATAGATAACACTGTGCTCATGCACGTGAAGTTATCTGGGAGCCAGCACTGATTGGCTAAACTGCAAGTCTGTCAAAAGAACTGAAATAAAGGGGCAGTTTGCAGAGGCTTAGATACAAGATAATCACAGAGGTAAAAATTATATAAATATAACTGTGTTGGTTATGCAAAACTGGGGAATGGGTTATAAAGGGATTATCTATATTTTAAAACAATAAAAATTCTGGTGTAGACTGTCCCTTTAAATGTATTTTTAAACTTGGAATTATTTGTCAACAATTTGTCAACAATAGAGTATATGGGGCCGATTTATCAAAGCTTCAACTGATAATACAATGGAATCCGCTTGAATCTCGCGTCATATTCGACGCAAATTGAATCCGCCATAATTATCAAAGTGCCAAGATTGTCAAATATTGAAATATGTGACGTAATGTACGCTCCCGCGATCTCAATCCGACGCAGATCGATGCTTGCATCATTCCAGATTCTTCAAATTCACATTCGACTCTATTTGACCCTCTTCCCAATTTATCAAACATTCAACAAGTACGCTCGCGTCTATTCCACCGCAGCCTATCGTTCAAACCGCCACCCTTGAGGCCGCGAATGCCATAGAAAACAATGGGAGTCTGAAAACACAGAAAGGTTATGTTCCATAATACAAGAGAATGAAGCATATTGCATAATAAAAGTACTTATGGATTGTGGATTATGTTACATCTTTGTCTCTCATTACAAAGCAAGGGGACAATATTATTGCTTCAAATTTGGTGCACTAGTAGATATAGGGATAAAAATCAAATACATTACATAATATAGCTAACTTCCTTTTTTGGATAAATCTATTTGTACTATGTCATAGCAGAGAGTTAACAATGAACATTCTGAATATTTAAATCTGCGATACTTTTTGACGCTGAAGGAAGATATTAATGAACTATCATAATCATTAAGTATAATAAAAACAATTCATGTTCTTTTACGATACAAAAATATATTAACATGGTT
This sequence comes from Bombina bombina, assembly GCF_027579735.1. Taxonomy (NCBI): domain Eukaryota; kingdom Metazoa; phylum Chordata; class Amphibia; order Anura; family Bombinatoridae; genus Bombina; species Bombina bombina. Next base: position 105,949,960 of record NC_069504.1, read on the forward strand.
AATTGCTGCTCTCATGGTACAGTAAAAATATATTAACTATCGGCTAGATTATGAGTTTTGCGTTAGGCTTAAAAAGCAGCGTTGGCCGGTCCCAACGCTGCTTTTTAACGCCCGCTGGTATTACAAGTCTTGCAGGTACAGGTGTACCGCTCACTTTTTTGGCCAGACTCGGAAATACCACAAATCCACTTACGTCAATTGCATATACTATTTTTTCAATGGGACTTGCATAGCGCCGGTATTACGAGTCTTCCAAAAAGTGAGCGGTACACCCTCTCCTGTCAAGACTGGTACCGCATTTTAAAGTCAGTAGTTAAGAGTTTTACACTACAACGCCGTAGCATAAAACTCTTAACTAAAGTGCTAAAAAGTACACTAACACCCATAAACTACCTATTAACCCCAAAACAGAGCCCCCCCCCCACATCCCAAACACTAAAATAAAAATTTTAACCCCTAATCTGCCGAACCGGACATCACCACCACTATAATAAATATATTAACCCCTAAACCGCCGCACTCCCACATCGCAAACACTAGTTAAATTTTATTAACCTCTAATCTGCCCTCCCTAACATCGCCACAACCTACCTACATTTATAAACCCCTTATCTGCTGCCCCCAACGTCGCCGCCACTATATTAAATTTATTAACCCCTAACTTAAATATAATTTAAATAAATCGAAATAAAATTACTATTATTACCTAAATAATTCCTATTTAAAACTAAATACTTACCTATAAAATAAACCCTAAACTAGCTACAATATAACTAATAGTTACATTGTAGCTAGCTAAGGGTTTATTTTTATTTTACAGGCAAGTTTGTATTTATTTTAACTAGGTAGAATAGTTGCTAAATAGTTATTAACTATTTAATAACTACCTAGTTAAAATAAATACAAAAGTACCTGTAAAATAAAACCTAACCTAAGTTACAATTACACCTAACACTACACTATAATTAAATAAATTAAATACAATTAAATAAAATTATATAAAGTATAAAAAAACTAACACTAAATTACAGAAAATAATAAACAAATTACAAGAATTTTAAACTAATTACACCTAATCTAACCCCCCTAACAAAATAAAAAAGCCCAACCAAAATAAAAAAAAGCCCTACACTAAATTACAAATAGCCCTTAAAAGGGCCTTTTGCGGGGCATTGCCCCAAAGTAATCAGCTCTTTTACCTGTAAAGAAAATTACAAATCCCCCCCCCAACATTAAAACCCACCACCCACACAACCAACCCTACTCTAAAACCCACCCAATACCCCCTTAAAAAAACCTAACACTAACCCCTTGAAGATCACATTACCGGGAGACGTCTTCACCAAACCGGGCCGAAGTCCTCAACGAAGCCATGAGAAGTCTTCATCCAAGCCGGGCGAAGTGGTCCTCCAGACGGGCAGAAGTCTTCATCCAGACAGCATCTTCTATCTTCATCCGTCTGGCGCGGAGCAGGTCCATCTTCAAGAGGGAGCATCCTCTTCCTTCCGACGGCTAACACTGAATGAAGGTTCCTTTAAATGACGTCATCCAAGAATTCTATCAGTCAATCGGAATTAAGGTAGAGAAAATCCTATTGGCTGATGCAATCAGCCAATAGGATTGAAGTTCAAGCCTATTGGCTGATCCAACCAACCAATAGGATTGAGCTGGCATTCTATTGGCTGTTCCAATCAGCCAATAGAATGCCAGCTCAATCCTATTGGCTGATTGGATCAGCCAATAGGATTTTTTTCTACCTTAATTCCGATTAGCTGATAGAATTCAGCCAATCGGATCAGCCAATCGGAATTGAAGGGACGCCATCTTGGATGACATCATTTAAAGGAACCTTCATTCAGTGTTAGTCATCGGAAGAAGAGGATGCTCCACGTCGGATGTCTTGAAGATGGACCCGCATTGCGCCAGATGGATGAAGATAGAAGATGCCATCTGGATGAAGACTTCTGCCCATCTGGAGGACCACTTTGCCCGGCTTGGATGAAGACTTCTCCCAGCTTCGTTGAGGACTTCGGCCCAGTTGGGTGAAGACGTCTCCCGGTAAGGTGATCTTCAAGGGGTCAGTGTTAGGTTTTTTTAAGGGGGTATTGGGTGGGTTTTAGAGTAGGGTTGGTTGTGTGGGTGGTGGGTTTTAATGTTGGGGGGATATATAATTTTTTCTACAGGTAAAAGAGCTGATTACTTTGGGGCAATGCCCAGCAAAAGGCACTTTTAAGGGCTATTTGTAATTTGGTGTAGGGTAGGGCTTTTTTATTTTGGGGGGGCTTTTTTATTTTGTTAGGGGGATTAGATTAGATGTAATTAGTTTAAAATTCTTGTAATTTGTTTATTATTTTCTGTAATTTAGTGGGGTTTTTTTGTACTTTACATAATTTTATTTAATTGTATTTAATTGTATTTAATTTATTTAATTATAGTGTAGTGTTAGGTGTAATTGTAACTTAGGTTAGGTTTTACTTTACAGGTACTTTTGTATTTATTTTAACTAGGTAGTTATTAAATAGTTAATAACTATTTAGTAACTATTCTACCTTGTTAAAATAAATACAAACTTGCCTGTAAAATAAAAATAAACCCTAAGCTAGCTACAATGTAAATATTAGTTATTTTTCTTGCTAGCTTAGGGTTTATTTTATAGGTATTTAGTTTTAAATAGGAATTATTTAGTTAATGATAGTTATATTTATTTAGATGTATTTTAATTATCTTTAAGTTAGGGGGTGTTAGGGTTAACTTAGATTTAGAGGTTAGGAGGACCACTTCGCCCGGCTTGGATGAAGACTTCTTATGGCTTCGTTGAGGACTTCGGCCCGGTTGGGTGAAGACGTCTCCCGGTAAGGTGATCTTCAAGAGGTTAGTTTTAGGTTTTTTTTAAGGGGGTATTGGGTGGGTTTTAGAGTAGGGTTGGTTGTGTGGGTGGTGGGTTTTAATGTTGGGGGAGATTTGTAATTTTCTTTACAGGTAAAAGAGCTGATTACTTTGGGGCAATGCCTCGCAAAAGGCCCTTTTAAGGGCTATTTGTAATTTAGTGTAGGGCTTTTTTTTATTTTGGTGGGGCTTTTTTATTTTGTTAGGGGGGTTAGATTAGGTGTAATTAGTTTAAAATTCTTGTAATTTGTTTATTATTTTCTGTAATTTAGTGTTAGTTTTTTTATACTTTATATAATTTTATTTAATTGTATTTAATTTATTTAATTTATTTAATTATAGTGTAGTGTTAGGTGTAATTGTAACTTAGGTTAGGTTTTATTTTACAGGTACTTTTGTATTTATTTTAACTAGGTAGTTATTAAATAGTTAATAACTATTTAGCAACTATTCTACCTAGTTAAAATAAATACAAACTTGCCTGTAAAATAAAAATAAACCCTAAGCTAGCTACAATGTAACTATTAGTTATGTTGTAGCTAGCTTAGGGTTTATTTTATATCTTAGGGTTTATTGTATAGACAAGGAAGGTCGTTTTCTAATTTTGGTAGGCACACTTTATAATAGCCAGATCACCCTTGTCAACGTTTATGCCCCAAATTCCAATCAAGACAAATTTTTCAAAAAACTTACAAACACTCTGTTAGAAGAAAGCAAAGGATCACTTATTATATGCGAGGACTTTAACACTGCTCTTAAACCAACCTTAGCCACCTCCTCAGGAACATCCTACATTCCTTCTACCGTTATTCAAAGAGTTTGATCTAGTCTGAGAGACCTGGCCCTACAGGACGTATGGCGAACATCATATCCTGAAAATAGGTCTTATACCTTTTTCTCTCCCCCTCATAATAGTCATTCTCGCATAGATTATATCATGATGGACGTCACCAGTCTTGTCACTGTAAAAAATAGTCATCCTGCCCAGGATGTGGTCCAATCATTCTATGGTCTGCTGCACTTTGGACTGGCCCACAGCCCTTTTCACCTCATACTGTTGGAAACTAGAAGAGGAAATATTGGACGACCCAATTTATATTCTAAAGTTAGAAAAATCCCATGTGGAATAGTTTAATATAAACTCAGGGTTAGTACAGGACCCCAGAATTCTTTGGGAAGCCCATAAAAGGGTACTCAGGGGAGAACTCATGAGCTTAAAAGCACATCAGACCAAGCAACACAAAGCAAAACTCAAAGACATCTTAGATAGGATTGGATTGGCAGAGTCAGCTCAAACATTAGACCCGACTAATTCAACAATAAAAGAAGACCTAGAAAATCTTAGATCACAGGCTAGATCCTTTCTGAACCTTGAAAATACGACCCAGGCCCTTAAACTCCGACACATTTTTTATGAAGGTGAAAATAAAAACAGCAGGCTTTTCGCTCATAAGTTAAAGTGTAAATCCCCTAAATCTTATATTTTAGAGATTAAAGGTAAAGATAAACAAATTTATACCAAATACAGCGCAGATTGCAGAAACATTAAGAACCTACTAGGAATCTTTATATAACATTGAAACGGTAGGACAAGTAGGAGAGCTCAACCCCAATCCCAAACAAACTAAACAACACATTATCGAAAGATACCTTGATAAACTACAATTTCCTAGTATTTCTGAAGAACAACTTGCTAACCTAAATGCAGCCGCACACTTTAGCAAGATGGAAATTGAAGGAATTATAGATGACTTACCCTCTAATAAAGGCCCAGGCCCAGATGGATTTATGAACCACTACTATAAAAAGTATAAAGAGCTTCTTATTCACCACCTCATGCCTCTTTACAATTCCCTCTCTGAAACAAATCCATTCCCCCTGAAGCGCTCAAAGCTCATATTACAGTAATACTTAAGCAAGGTAATAGCCAAGACAGAGTGGAAAACTATAGGCCCATCTCATTGTTAAATTCGGATGTAAAAATATATGCCAAATTAATTGCTAATAGATTCAATCAAATCCTCCCCAATATTTTTGTAAATGACCAAGTAGGTTTCATTCCGCATAGAGAGGCAAAAGACAATACGGTCAGAGCCTTACAGATTATTGAATATGCCTCCACAAAACGAATCCCTTTAGCGATAGTGTCAACGGATGGGGAGAAAGCATTTGACCGCGTCTGTTGGCACTTTAAGGCAGTATTACTTAGATTTGGTTTAGATAACACTTTTATTTCAAAAATGTTTGCCCTCTACTCCACTCCGCATGCTAGGGTTAAAATAAATAGCTCTCTGTCCCAACTATTCTCTATAACAAATGGCACGAGGCAAGTCTGCCCCATGTCTCCCTTACTTTTCACGTGCCTAATAGAAGCCTTAGCCTCATGTTAGATCCCTACCAGATATTAAAGGTCTACAGATAGGGAAATCTTCCCACAAAATTATGTTATACTCGGATGACCTGTTCTTTCTAACAAAACCTGCTAAACCCATTCCTATCCTATTACAATTATTTGCTGAGTTAAATAGGGTATCCAACTTCTTAATAAATTAATCTAAATCTGAAATTCTAAACATTTCCCTTTCTCCGGGAGATATCCAACTCACTAAGCAGATTTGCACCTTTAAATGGCAGGTAAGGAAATTGAAATATTTGGGAATCTTCCTAGCCTTGTCAATAGAGGACATTTTTTAATTTAATTATAAACACTTACAAAAATGACTTATCGCAGATATGTCTTCCTGGCGCTCAAGCAATATTTTGTGGTTAGGGAGAATCAACGCATTTAAAATTAACATACTCCCAAAAATTCTGTATATTCTACAAACTACATTCCCCTCCCACACAACTACCTTCACACCCTACAAAACCAGATCTTTGAATACATCTGGAACAAAAAACCTGCCAGAATAAATAGTTTTATCATGTGCTCCCCAATATCACAGGGTGGTACGGGAGTACCCAATTTAAATAAATATAGACAGACGATTTTCTTACAGAGGATATTAGACTGGTATACTAATTTTGACAAAAAAGCCTGGGTTAACTTAGAGCACGCTATCACTGACAAACTTCACCTAGGCCCCCAATGCTGGATCCCTAAACCTACAAAACCAAAACAAATGTCTATTCCATCTATCACACAAGAAACCTACACAGTGTGGGACAAAGCATTCCAACTCCTTTCTAGTAAACCCTGCCCCCTTACCCCACTCACAGAAAACGATGATTTCCCCCCTGGAGTAAGTACGTTGGGCCGCTTAATTCAGAAACCCCATAGAGCATTATTGACCTGCCATCTCAGCAATGAGCAGAGATGGTACACCAATGACAAATTAGAAACTGAGGGATTTAGCTTTCTAAATAACTGGTTTAGGTTATGCCAATGTCACTCATACATAATCAGTCACCCTGAGAGAAGAAACATGACAAGAACCCTTACACCCTTCAAAGCTTTATGCGCGAGTTCCAAACCAAAGTCGCACACACTGTCACTAATTTACTCTATATTACAGTCCAAAACTCTAGGCCACACACCATACTACGTTATGCGCTGGGAACAAGAACTCAATATAACAATCTCCCCCCAAGACATAAAATGAATGTTCACAAATATTAAAAAAACCTCGATCTCCAGTAGACTACTTGAAACAAATTTTAAGATATTACATAGATGGTATCTCACTCCGGTAAGATGCCAAAAACTATTTAAAAACACAAGCAACAAGTGCTGGAGATGTAATAAAGCTCCAGGTGCAATGTCACATATATGGTGGTAATGCACTGATATCATCCCATTCTGGACACAAGTCATTGAAGAGATTTCCAAAATAATAGGCCCTATAACACCCGATGATCCACTTACATGGTTATTCAACCTGACCCCTAAAAACGTAAACACCTGCCAATTCAAACTACTTCACATCCTAATTTATAGCGCAAAAGCTCTGATTGTAAGAAACTGGAAATCACCCTCTGTCCCTAACGTTTCACAATGGGTAGATCAATGTAATTCTATAGTACACTTAGAAGAATTCTAATTTTTGAAGCAAAAATGAAAAGATACTTACATGGAGCTTAAGATACTTTGGGAATCATATATTCAGAATAAATGGTGTAAAACCTAGGGGATTGGTTACATACTTTGTTGTTTATATAACCCAAACCATATGAGCATAGTAGAGCATAGAGAGTCAAATTTTCTTCTGTTCCTTACTTCTAAGGGTTTGCTGTAAACAAACGGAACTAAAATTAATCATTAATGAATATGTATTTGTTTTGTTTTTTGTTTTATTTTTTCTTGTTTTGTTTTTTTCTTTTTCTTTTGTTTTTGTTACTTTTACATATAATTTCTGCAACTGTTAAATTTGGTTCTTCTGATAAAAATGTATATCTTCTTGTTGTTATTCTGCGAATACTCTAATGTTTCAAATGAATGTTCCTTTCAAAAAAGAAAAATGTTCAATAAATATATTATAAAAAAAAAATATTTACATTATGGTTGCCATAGAAATAGGAATAATCACATGATTAATGAAAGTCAATCAAAATGTAATATACTTAGTGATTTGTGGCGCAGATATTATTATATTGTTATAGTTTATTTGATCCAGTATGGTGCGTCCAAGTGCTTTTTCTATTTGCGAAATAGTTATCCTCGTATATGGGATGAACAAATACTTTCCTCGGAGATTCGGAGGAGTTTGTGGAGTGCGACAGGAAAGTCGCGATCATATCATTTACGAAATGATGAGGAGAATGTACAGAGTCTCGGGTACTAAAACAACGTGACGACAATGTCTGCTCGTTTTAGTGACTTAAGACAACGGGAACCAGACTTTTATCAGTCCATAAGATCACTCATCAAGACTTGTAAGTGTCCGCTATGTATGGCCAATCAACATGAGTACCCCAGTCAGTTATAGGTCATCACCACCGCTCCCACTGTCTCTTCTATAGGATCCAGTAGGAGATGACTCAGGGAGTGAATAAGAATTCCCTGATGATATCCCCGGTAATTTTAAATTCTTACACAATGTTTGCAGTCTTTAACACTACAATGGTAGTTTAAAAACAGTTAATTAATGCTGCAGGATACTGTAATTAATTGTCTCATTTTTGTAAAAATGTTTATATGAGTTTTTCATCATGTTGTCATAACAGTCTACAACAATGATGAGGCCGATTTATCAAATGTCTGTCGGACCTGATCCTACAGTGCAGGGATCAGGTCTGACAGACATCGCTGAATGCGGATGTCTGGTGCTGGTGCAACGCCGCCCCCTGCAGACTCGTGGCCAATCGGCCACCAGCAAGGCGTTGTCAATCAACCCGATCGTACTAGATCGGGTTGAATTGTGGCGATTCCTGTCCGCCTCATCAGAGCAGGGCGGACAGGGTTATGGAGCAGCGGTCTTTAGATCACTGCTTCATAACTGCTGTTTCTGGTGAGTCTTCAGACACAGGCCCACAAACTCCATACAGAGCTTGATAAATGGGCCTCAATGTCTATAATATAGTCCTTGTCACATATTCCTTATCCTAACGATGATTTGTGTTTGTGCTTCATCTGTGACAGCTGACCGAGAGGAATCAGTTCCTAACGATCCTGCCACAGCCGTATCGCCAGCCATGGCTGAGGATGGGGTGGATGTCAGAGAATGTAAGAATATATCATATTTTGTTTTAAATCTTGTATCTTGATAATGAATTGGTAATACATATTTTATTTAGTTTTTTTTAGATATAGGTATAAATATGAATTAAATAAACTTCATTTTTGGAAAAATCTATTTGCACCATGTTTAATGCATGTAATATCGCTCCAACTTTGACGCAATACTTAAACTCCTAACTCCAACCCATTACCTAGTAAAGTTTTCAAAAACGTCTTATTGGTAAATGCATAATCACGTGATTAATGAAATCAGCCAATCTGAATGAAATATACATTTACTACTATCACTAACAAATCATATTGATCTATACTTGAGTCATGTATCACTCATCAGAACTTGTAAGTGCCATTTGTTACATTGTGTATTATACTTTGAAAGTATGTATATGTGACATTAGTATTAAAGTTAAACATTGATGATGACAATAGGACACACAGTGTATTATTTTAGACAATGATTTTAAAAATCAAATGATGTTTGATTCAATATAATCTTAAACTGATAGCTCAAAGGCATAGTCTACCTAACATTAAACTGTCATGAATCTGATACAGCAGAAATTAAAATCACCTCTTTACTGTCATGCTATTTTCAGTGTTCTTCTTCCTTATCTTGAATTTAATTTTCATTAAGAAATGTCATGTTATATGCCAGCCCATTTTACAACACCTGTGTACGGGTGGTGTTAAACTAGACTGCAATCAGAGAGAAAACTGGCCCAGCTCTTAAAATATCAATTGATTGCAAATAAATACATATGATATACTGATTACATGCTATATTCACAATTTTTCTTGCTCAGAATAATAATATATTCACACTATATGCATATAGTGGTATAAATAAACACAGAGATATGAAAGACAACATTGTTTAGAACAAAAAAAGGAATTTATGGACATGTAAATATGTTTGTAAAAGATTTCTGACATATGTTATTTATCAACAGTCTGATGCTCATCGCTCTGTACTTGGCGCACGTGTTTTTGGCAGACTTTTTAATAAATAAGGGCATTGTATGTGGATTTGCGGCAGCAATGTCTGGCAAGCGTATTGATTCCAGCGAATGCACCAAGATTGACGCTTTGATAAGTTGGCCCTAAGTGTATATGTATGTGTGTATATGTTTGTGTATATGTGTATGTATGTGTATATGTATGTGTCTATGTATGTTGTGTGTGTATGTGTGTATGTATGTGTGTGTATGTGTATGTATGTGTGTATGTATGTATGTATGTTTGTGTGTATGTGTGTGTGTATATATATATGTGTGTATGTTTGTGTATATGTGTATGTATGTATGTATGTGTGTGTGTACATGTGTGTATGTTTGTGTGTATGTGAATGTATGTATGTGTATGTTTGTGTGTATGTGTGTGTGTTTATGTATGTATGTGTGTGTTTGTGTATATGTGTATGTATGTGTGTGTTTTTGTGTATGTATGTGTGTGTATGTATGTGTATGTATGTTTGTGTGTATGTATATGCATGTGTGCGTGTGTATACTTCTGTGTATGTATGTGTGTATATTTGTGTGTATGTATATGTATGTGTATGTGTGTGTGTGTATGTATTTGTATGTGCGTGTGAATGTTAGTGTGTATGTATGTATGTGTGTGTATATATGTGTGTGTGTATGTTTGTCTGTGTGATTTACATGTGTGTATGTAAATGTATGTGCGGGTAAAATATAATTATCCTAATTATCCTAATATCTTACTATATATATATATATATATATATATATACATACATATATATAGAAGCAATGACTAGCTCATGCAGACCCTAGTAAGAAATCTATCTCTGTTATTTGTATATATATATATATATATATATATATATATATATATATATATATATATATATATATATACTACATATATATATATATATATATATATATATATATATATATTGTATATATCTTTAGATCTTTTTTCAGACTCATTTGTTCTTGGGGAATTAATTTTCAATCTATTAAACTTTCTCAAATTAACTCATCAGCTTTAATTAAAATATCATAATGAATACATAATTAATTATGCTTTGCTGATTTGATTTTCGGATTTAAATTATGACTCCCTTATAACGACAGGTGCTTTTCATTTTCATTTTATATGAAAGGCAGACCACTGAGAATTATACATATCATCTATATTTAATGATAAAAAAATAGTTTACTAAAAGTCATATTCTTTAATTATGTCAGCAGTCTCCACAAATAACTGTGTGGCTGTGAGCTTATAGTATTAAATGTCAGAAGGCTAGTCTAGGAATTTCATCATATTGATAGCAGATTTATGAATGAGCCCTGAGTGCTTTATAAAAGCGGGCACAAGCCGCTGCACAGATGTGTGAGATCTGTATGATGCATTATGCATGCTTCGCTCCTTTTCATTATGTGAAATATATGGATCTTTAGTGGAAAGCAGTGCATAATGAATTCCCTTAGTGTCCTAAGATAAAGGACATAAATCCCAAGTAGACTGATCAGTATATTTAATGCACACAACAAGAAACTTGAGCGACTGTAATGTGGAGTCAATATTGGGGACTCAACATAACTAAAAAACACATCTTTAGACCCGTTAAACAAAGAAGAGGTTACTGTGGCAAAAAGAGGGCTAGATTACAAGTGGTGCCCTATTTAGCGCATTCGCTTGTACGCAGACACTGCCAGAAGTAAGCTTCTAAGTTGGAAGTAAAATCTTTGTGCACAAACAAAAGCCAAGGCATGCTAACATGAGGACTTTGGCTATTGCGACACGATAACTTCTTCTCAACATAGACTTCAATGGAGTGCGCAAACTGAAAAAACAAATACAACGCTTGTGCACTAACCCTTGTGTACTAACCCTAGACCAACTGCGCTAACCTGAATGTAGTTATGAATATTTAACATTCCAATGTTCTTGTGTTCTTGACATATAAGAAATGTTCTATTTATTTTGAGATATATATATATGAAGTATTTTTTGTAAAAAATGTATATATATATATATATTTAAATTTAAATATATATATATATATATATATATATATATATATAGGTATATACAGATATATATAGGAGTCTCTATTTAAAAATACACAGAACATTTTCCCCTATGTGAAGAACATTGGAATGTAAAATATTTACAGTAAATACACCGTAAAAAATATTATTAAATATTAAAAAAAAAATGTTTTCTTGTTTTCAGGTATTTGAGTGGAACGGGCTTCAAAGTTTTCATACATATGTATGTATATATATGTATATACATGTGTATATACAGGGAGTGCAGAATTATTAGGCAAGTTGTATTTTTGAGGATTCATTTTATTATTGAACAACAACCATGTTCTCAATGAACCCAAAAAACTTATTAATATTAAAGCTGAATAGTTTTGGAAGTAGTTTTTAGTTTGTTTTTAGTTATAGCTATTTTAGGGGGATATCTGTGTGTGCAGGTGACTATTACTGTGCATAATTATTAGGCAACTTAACAAAAAACAAATATATACCCATTTCAATTATTTATTTTTACCAGTGAAACCAATATAACATCTCAACATTCACAAATATACATTTCTGACATTCAAAAACAAAACAAAAACAAATCAGTGACCAATATAGCCACCTTTCTTTGCAAGGACACTCAAAAGCCTGCCATCCATGGATTCTGTCAGTGTTTTGATCTGTTCACCATCAACATTGCGTGCAGCAGCAACCACAGCCTCCCAGACACTGTTCAGAGAGGTGTACTGTTTTCCCTCCTTGTAAATCTCACATTTGATGATGGACCACAGGTTCTCAATGGGGTTCAGATCAGGTGAACAAGGAGGCCATGTCATTAGATTTTCTTCTTTTATACCCTTTTTTCCAGCCATGCTGTGGAGTACTTATATGCATTGTCCTGCATGAAAATCATGTTTTTCTTGAAGGATGCAGACTTCTTCCTGTACCACTGCTTGAAGAAGGTGTCTTCCAGAAACTGGCAGTAGGACTGGGAGTTGAGCTTGACTCCATCCTCAACCCGAAAAGGCCCCACAAGCTCATCTTTGATGATACCAGCCCAAACCAGTACTCCACCTCCACCTTGCTGGCGTCTGAGTCGGACTGGAGCTCTCTGCCCTTTACCAATCCAGCCAAGGGCCCATCCATCTGGCCCATCAAGACTCACTCTCATTTCATCAGTCCATAAAACCTTAGAAAAATCAGTCTTGAGATATTTCTTGGCCCAGTCTTGACGTTTCAGCTTGTGTGTCTTGTTCAGTGGTGGTCGTCTTTCAGCCTTTTTTACCTTGGCCATGTCTCTGAGTATTGCACACCTTGTGCTTTTGGGCACTCCAGTGATGTTGCAGCTCTGAAATATGGCCAAACTGGTGGCAAGTGGCATCTTGGCAGCTGCACGCTTGACTTTTCTCAGTTCATGGGCAGTTATTTTGCGCCTTGGTTTTTCCACACGCTTCTTGTGACCCTGTTGACTATTTTGAATGAAACACTTGATTGTTCGATGATCACGCTTCAGAAGCTTTGCAATTTTAAGAGTGCTGCATCCCTCTGCAAGATATCTCACTATTTTTGACTTTTCTGAGCCTGTCAAGTCCTTCTTTTGACCCATTTTGCCAAAGGAAAGGAAGTTGCCTAATAATTATGCACACCTGATATAGGGTGTTGATGTCATTAGACCACACCCCTTCTCATTACAGAGATGCACATCACCTAATATGCTTAATTGGTAGTAGGCTTTCGAGCCTATACAGCTTGGAGTAAGACAACATGCATAAAGAGGATGATGTGGTCAAAATACTCATTTGCCTAATAATTCTGCACTCCCTGTATGTGTGTGTAAATATATATACAGTATATATATATATATATATATATATATACACACAAACATAAAAACATAAATACACATGCATGCATATATACATAAATACACACAAAATTAGACATGTATATGTATATATATATATATATATATATATATATATATATATATATATACACACACTTTTTTGCCCTCTCCAATTTTAGTTTGCGCTTGTGCAGTGGCATTTACTTTCAACTTGTAATATGAGCGCAAGTTAAAGGGACACTGAACCCAACATTTTTCTTTCCTGATTCAGATAGAGCATGCAATTTTAAGCAACTTTCTAATTTACTCCTATTACAAATGTTCTTCATTTTCTTGGTATCTTTATTTGAAAAGAAAGAATGTAAGTTTAGATGGAGACATAATCAATTTCTGGAAAAAATATGATTTATGGAGTCCTCATAGTTGTTCAAAATGCACATTTACTTATCTAATTATCCCCTAATAGTTGTAATTATTGGTTATAAGATGTATAGATATTTTAAAATAAGCAACATGTGGCTATGATGATAAATATTTAGATATATTTTCCAATATATACAAGAATTTGTGGATTGAGTATTGGGTGAGATATAACAAATGTAAAAGCTGAATACAACTAACATGCCAAATACACAATTTGAACCTAGCTTCTCTATTGTATACGTAACAATTAATCAGCCAAGTCTGTTTGAAATAGTTAACTAAGCCACAGTGTTTTTTTAATTAAGAGTAATTGCAGTGACTATATATGAAGTGTAAGGTCACTGATTGGGCATCTACGATTAAGGCATACTAGCCGAAACGCGTCAGGTGCATGGCTGACAACACTGCCGGTGTGCAGTTTTAACTTCTGTACAAGTTGTTCCTATGAAGGTTGAATAAAGGTTTCTTTTACCTTAAACTGAGGCTCGCTGGCTTTTCTTCAAGTTCTGGATATGTATATACATGTGTATATATGTGTGTGTAAATATATATATATATAAACCTTTACTACCAGGAAACAGAGAGAAACACCAAGAGGACACAATAGTGCCCCCTCCATAAAGTCAGCGTATTCAGCACTCCAAGAAAATGTATAAAATAATTTAGTCAATGACACGTTAGAAAAGGTTTGTGAATTATTTAATTTATTAAGGACAGGTGTTCTCAGCTTCAGTGCGAATCAGACAACGACTGGGCCCCCTAAGCGAAGACCACACACACAATGAGTATCAATAAAATTTATTTTATGTGCAAATAAATAGATACATTCTTATAAATTTGCAATTTGTAAACTGGGTACATAGAAAAAGCTGGCCAGCTCACTAAAAGTTAACTTGATGCAGACTATAGCCTTTTATAAAACTAAAGTGGTTATTTAGCAACACCCCTACCAGCGGGTAGCCCTGTATGCTCACAGGAATCTGCTACCATGGATAACAATGGGGATCCATGCAGAATAACTCACCACACAGTAATAGATAAATGGCAACACCTCTCTCAGAGGATAACCCAATAAAAATTGGAAACTGTTATCTTGAGAATCACCTGAGGATCTATGCCAATAACTATAATATACTGTACTGTAAGGCAATATAACAAGTAATTACATACTTAACAATTTACATTCTAGATACAATAAACAACTCCCCAACCAGAGGGTAGCACCAATATTTCAAAAAGGTACCTGCTACCATGGTAATATTTGGGGATCTATGTTTATGTGATACTAGATGCGTAATCACAGCCGTATTAAGAACCACATATTTATAGCAAACAAGATAAATCTTATGCAATATATTGTTAAAAGGCACATCTGTTCCACTCCGGCATTGATTCAAGCTGCAGTGTGTAATGTTCATTACATTTCATTATCCCCAGAAAGTACATTCCATTTTTAGGTTATTTAGACTCGTAAGTCCGTAAATACGTTACAATAACTTATGGCATCAGGAATCCTCCTCCTTTAAGTTCTTTTTAGGATGGTTTAATCCGGAGACGGTGCCTGCTTCCTTCTGTGGCTACGAGGCTGTGTTTGCAGCGTGCATCAAGTAAAACTCAGGACCCGGTTCTCAGCTGTGAGAATTGACGTCACGTGCCAATGGCCTTTTCACCCCCTACGTGACCAAACGTCATTGGGGATTCCTCAGGGCGTATACTCAGGGCGTACAGTATACACCCCTAATCCGCCATTTACCCACAATGCAATAAACCTAATAAAACTATAAACCCCTAATCCGCCAAACCCACACAATGCAATAATCCTAATAAATCTATTAACCCCTAATCCGCCAAACCCCAACAACGCAAATAACTAATTAAATTACTAAGCCCCCTAACCTAACACCCCCTAAATTAACCCCAATTACCTAAATTTTAAAATACTAAGTTACAATTAAAATAAAAAGCTAACATTACTTAAAAAAAAATTAAACTAATCTAAGATTGCAAAAAATAAAAAAGTTTAACATTACATAAAATAATAAACCAAATTATCAAAAATAAAAAAAATTAAACCTAATCCCTATGAAAATAAAAAAGCCCCCCCAAAATAAAAACACCCCCCAAAAAACTACCAATAGCCCTTAAAAGGGCTTTTTGTAGGGCATTGCCCTAAGTTAAACAGCTCTTTTACCTTAAAAAACACTAAGGCCTAGATTTGGAGTTTGGCGGTAGCCGTGAAAACCAGCGTTAGAGGCTCCTAACGCTGGTTTTAGGCTACCGCCGGTATTTGGAGTCATTCAAAAAAGGGTCTAACGCTCACTTTTCAGCCGCGACTTTTCCATACCACAGATCCCCTTACGTCAATTGCGTATCCTATCTTTTCAATGGGATCTTTCTAACTCCAGTATTTAGAGTTGTGTCTGAAGTGAGCGTTAGAATTCTAACGACAAAACTCCAGCCGCAGAAAAAAGTCAGTAGTTAAGAGCTTTCTGGGCTAACGCCGGTTCATAAAGCTCTTAACTACTGTACTCTAAAGTACACTAACACCCATAAACTACCTATGTACCCCTAAACCGAGGCCCCCCCCACATCGCCGACACTCGAATACATTTTTTTAACCCCTAATCTGCCGACCGCCACCTACGTTATACTTATGTACCCCTAATCTGCTGCCCCTAACACCGCCGACCCCTATATTATATTTATTAACCCCTAACCTGCCCCCCACAACGTTGCAGCCAGCTACCTACAATAATTAACCCCTAATCTGCCGACCGCAAAGAGCCGCCACCTACATTATAGCTATGTACCCCTAATCTGCTGCCCCTAACACTGCCGACCCCTATATTATATTTATTAACCCCTAATCTGCCCCCCTCAACGTCGCCTCCACCTGCCTACACTTATTAACCCCTAATCTGCCGAGCGGACCGCACCGCTACTATAATAAAGTTATTAACCCCTAATCCGCCTAACTAACCCTATAATAAATAGTATTAACCCCTAATCTGCCCTCCCTAACATCGCCGACACCTAACTTCAATTATTAACCCCTAATCTGCCGACTGGAGCTCACCGCTATTCTAATAAATTTATTAACCCCTAAAGCTAAGTCTAACCCTAACACTAACAACCCCTAAGTTAAATATAATTTTAATCTAACGAAATTAATTAACTCTTATTAAATAAATTATTCCTATTTAAAGCTAAATACTTACCTGTAAAATAAATCCTAATATAGCTACAATATAAATTATAATTATATTATAGCTATTTTAGGATTAATATTTATTTTACAGGTAACTTTGTATTTATTTTAACCAGGTACAATAGCTATTAAATAGTTAAGAACTATTTAATAGCTAAAATAGTTAAAATAATTACAAATTTACCTGTAAAATAAATCCTAACCTAAGTTAAAATTAAACCTAACACTACACTATCAATAAATTAATTAAATAAAATACCTATAATTATCTACAATTAAACCTAACACTACACTATCAATAAATAAATTAAATACAATTCCTACAAATAAATACAATGAAATAAACTAAATAAAGTACAAAAAATAAAAAAGAACTAAGTTACAAAAAATAAAAAAATATTTACAAACATTAGAAATATATTACAACAATCGGATTGAACTTGAATCTGATTGGCTGATTCCATCAGCCAATCAGAATATTCCTACCTTAATTCCGATTGGCTGATAGAATCCTATCAGCCAATCGGAATTCGAGGGACGCCATCTTGGATGACGTCATTTAAAGGAACCGTCATTCGTAGTTCAGTCGTCAGCCAGGATGGATGTTCCGCGTCGGAGGTCTTCAGGATGCTGCCGCTCCGCTTCAGATGGATGACGATAGAAGATGCCTCTTGGATGAAGACTTCAATCGGATGGAAGACCTCTTCTGCCCCGCTTGGATGAAGACTTCTACCGGATGGAGGACCTCTTCTTGCTCCGCTTGGATGAAGAATTTGGCTCGGCTGGGTGAAGACGACTCAAGGTAGGGAGATCTTCAGGGGCTTAGTGTTAGGTTTATTTAAGGGGGGTTTGGGTTAGATTAGGGGTATGTGGGTGGTGGGTTGTAATGTTGGGGGGGGGGTATTGTATGTTTTTTTTTACAGGCAAAAGAGCTGAACTTCTTGGGGCATGCCCCGCAAAGGGCCCTGTTCAGGGCTGGTAAGGTAAAAGAGCTTTGAACTTTAGTAATTTAGAATAGGGTAGGGCATTTTTTTATTTTGGGGGGCTTTGTTATTTTATTAGGGGGCTTAGAGTAGGTGTAATTAGTTTAAAATTGTTGTAATATATTTCTAATGTTTGGAAATATTTTTTTATTTTTTGTAACTTAGTTCTTTTTTATTTTTTGTACTTTAGTTAGTTTATTTCATTGTATTTATTTGTAGGAATTGTATTTAATTTATTTATTGATAGTGTAGTGTTAGGTTTAATTGTAGATAATTATAGGTATTTTATTTAATTAATTTATTGATAGTGTAGTGTTAGGTTTAATTTTAACTTAGGTTAGGATTTATTTTACAGGTAAATTAGTAATTATTTTAACTATTTTAGCTATTAAATAGTTCTTAACTATTTAATAGCTATTGTACCTGGTTAAAATAAATACAAAGTTACCTGTAAAATAAATATAAATCCTAAAATAGCTATAATATAATTATAATTTATATTGTAGCTATATTAGGATTTATTTTACAGGTAAGTATTTAGCTTTAAATAGGAATAATTTATTTAATAAGAGTTAATTTATTTTGTTAGATTTAAATTATATTTAACTTAGGGGGGTGTTAGTGTTAGGGTTAGACTTAGCTTTAGGGGTTAATACATTTATTAGAATAGCGGTGAGCTCCAGTCGGCAGATTAGGGGTTAATAATTGAAGTTAGGTGTCGGCGATGTTAGGGAGGGCAGATTAGGGGTTAATACTATTTATTATAGGGTTAGTGAGGCGGATTAGGGGTTAATAACTTTATAATAATAGCGGTGCGGTCCGCTCGGCAGATTAGGGGTTAATAAGTGTAGGCAGGTGGAGGCGACGTTGTGGGGGGCAGATTAGGGGTTAATAAATATAATATAGGGGTCGGCGGTGTTAGGTGCAGCAGATTAGGGGTACATAGGGATAATGTAAGTAGCGACGGTTTACGGAATGGCAGATTAGGGGTTAATAATAATACGCAGGGGTCAGTGATAGCGGGGGTGGCAGAATAGGGGTTAATAAGTGTAAGGTTAGGGGTGTTTAGACTCGGGGTACATGTTAGTGTTAGGTGCAGACGTAGGAAGTGTTTCCCCATAGGAAACAATGGGGCTGTGTTAGGAGCTGAACGCGGCTTTTTTGCAGGTGTTAGGTTTTTTTTCAGCTCAAACAGCCCCATTCTTTCCTATGGGGGAATCGTGCACGAGCATGTTTTTGAGGCTGGCCGCGTCCGTAAGCAACTCTGGTATCGAGAGTTGAAGTTGCGTTAAATATGCTCTACGCTCCTTTTTTGGAGCCTAACGCAGCCATTCTGTGGACTCTCAATACCAGAGTTATTTTAAAGGTGCGGCCAGAAAAAAGCCAGCGTTAGGTACGCGGGACGTTACCGAGAAAACTCTAAATCTAGCCGTAAGTCCCCCACTAACAGTAAAACCCCTCACCCCCCTATAAGGGGGTGTTTTTATTTTGGGGGGGCTTTTTATTTTCATAGGGATTAGGCTTCATTTTTTTTTATTTTTGATAATTTGGTTTATTATTTTATATAATCTTAGACTTTTATTTTTTGTAATCTTAGATTAGTTTAATCTTAGGTTTTTTTTATTTTTAAGTAATGTTAGCTTTTTTTATTTTAATTGTAACAGTATTTTTTAATTTAGGTAATTAGGGTTAATTTAGGGGGCGTTAGGTTAGGGGGTTTAGTAATTGAATTAGTTATTTGCATTGTAGGGGTTTGGCGGATTAGGGGTTAATAGTTTTAATAGGATTATTGCGTTGTGTGGGTTTGGCGGTTTAGGGGTTAATAGTTTTATAAGGTTTGTTGCGGTGTGTTAATGGCAGATTAGGGGTTAATAGTTTTAATAGGTACTTTGCTATGTGGGTTAATGGCAGATTAGAGGTTAATAGTTTTAATAGGGACTTTGCGATGTGGGTGATTGGCGGATTTAGGGGTTAAGACTTTTATTAGGTAGATCGTGATGTGTGTGCATGGCGGATAAGGGGTTAATAGTTTAATTAGGCATATTGCGTTGTGGGGGGTTGTCGGTTTAAGGGTTAATACTTTTATTATTCGTCCCGATGTGGGTTTGATGGCGGATATAGGGGTTTTACGTGTGGAGTTTATTTTTGGGAGGCGTGCTAGACTTTTACGGAGATTTGATATTTTTTTTATTTTCTTAGGCGCCGGCAGTTTCTATAGTGCCGTAAGTCACTGGCGAATCCAGAAATTTGTATTTACGCTTATTTCTGGACATCGCTAATTTATCCGACTTACAGCACTTTATGAACTGCCGGCGGGGTTTATGTGATACTCCGATGTGCGAGGTGAAATTACGGACGGCACGGGTTTCAGCAGATGCTCTGAAGCTTGCGCCGCATATGTAATATCGCCCTCTATGTTTAACAGTTTAGTGACCAGACAGAGCTGCAATGCATTGTATCATAATGTTTTGCAGCCCCCTCTAGTACTCAAAGTAGCAATCTCATGAAAAAATGAAATACTCTTATTTGTTACAAATGTGCTTTTTATTATCTTCTGCCCTTTGCTAACTATAGGGCTGATTCCAATCCTGTAGAACACTGGTTTTCAAACCTGTCCCCAGGCCTCTCTAACAGGCCAGATTTTGAGGATACATCAACTGGAGCACAGGTGAAATAATCACCTGAGAAGTAAACACGGTTATTTTACCTGCTCTCACCCTAGGTAATCTTGAACATCTGGCCTGTTGGGGGCCTGAGGACAGGTTATAAAACTAGTGCTGTAGAAAAATGTTTTTCTACAGGAAATCCCCATTATAGTCTATGGGGATTTTGGTAGATAAATCAGTTGATATGTTTCATTGGAATCAACCCCTATGTTATTAATCCCCTGAAAATAATAGTGAAATACCTAAGTAAAGCCCTGATTGGCTGCTCCTGATCAGGGCATTGCCAAGAAGCATATGCATGTAGCCACCTAATCATTAGCTGCATCCTGCTCAGAATAGGCCTATTAATATGTGTATATCATCTCCCCTACTATACTGTTACAGTTAGAGTCAGATATAAAGTAACTCCTGCATTAATCAAGCGGTTACCGTGCAGCATGTTGTAGGGTCAAGGTTCTGAAACTAGAAGGACACAATCTAGTCTCTTTGGGGAAGTGGAAAAAACACACTGGAAAATAAATAACGAAAGCAAAATGCATACTTTTTATTATGCATGATTAAAGGGACACTAAACCCAAATTATTTCTTTAATGATTCAGATAGAGCGTGCAATTTTAAGCAACTTTCTAATTTACTCCTATTATCAATTCTTTACTTAAAAAGCAGGAATTTAAAGCTGAGGAGCCAACCCATTTTAGGTTCAGCACCCTGGATAGTGCTTGCTTATTTGTGGCTACAATTAGCAAACCAATAACCAAGCATAAACAAGGTTTTC
This sequence comes from Bombina bombina, assembly GCF_027579735.1. Classification (NCBI taxonomy): domain Eukaryota; kingdom Metazoa; phylum Chordata; class Amphibia; order Anura; family Bombinatoridae; genus Bombina; species Bombina bombina. The sequence continues at coordinate 105,971,426 of NC_069504.1, forward strand.
AACCAAAAATGGGCCAGCTCTTAAAGGGACACTGAACCCAATTTTTTTCTTTCGTGATTCAGATAGAGCATGACATTTTTAGCAACTTTCTAATTTACTCCTATTATCAAATTTTCTTCATTCTCTTGGTATCTTTATTTGAAATGCAAGAATGTAAGTTTAGATGCCGGCCCATTTTTAGTTAACAACCTGGGTTGTTCTTGCTGATTAGTGGATACATTCATCCACCAATAAAAAAGTGCTGTCCATAGTACTGAACCAAAAAAAGTTTAGATGCCTTCTTTTTCAAATAAAGGTAGTAAGACATCGAAAAAAAAATTGATAATAGGAGTAAATTAAAAAGTTGCTTACAATTGCATTCTCTATCTGAATCACAAAAAAAATTGGGTTCAGGGTCCCTTTAAGCTTTACATTCCTGCTTTTTAAATAAATATAGCAAGAGAATGAAGATGCTCTATCTGAATCATTAAACAATGGGTTTAGTATCCCTTTAAACACTTTGGGTTAGAACAAGTGGCACGCTAACTGAAGCGATATGGGTTATTTCTTGGTACGCAATGAAAATAGCACACATATTACAAGTTGAAAGTTAACGCTTTGCTTGAGTGCAATCAAATTTAACATGCGTTAGGTTAGAACGACTTCAGAGCTCTCGTTAACTATTATGCGAGACAGAAAAGTTGCACAAAATACATCAAAAATACATTGTACAGTACAGTTACACTCATTAACGCTGTCTAATATTTTTTTTTAATATTGCATTAAAAAGTTATAAGGGCTCAAAGATATGAGGTTACAGGTGTTAGAAGAAAAAAAAGAGCGGCAAAGGGCTTTAACATAGAGGTATACATATATATATATAAAACCACACTGTAACCACCCACTGGACTTGTGTCAAAAAGTAGAGAACATTTTTTATTAATAAAAAATTGTTTCTACTGTTTGACACAAGTCCAGTGAGTGCATACAGTGTGGTTCTATTTGAAGATATAGAGAGCACCCTGGCAGTTGAAGCTAGTCTGAGTGAGAGTGCACCTTTGTGGGGAATCTATATATATGTATTTACAGACATATATGAACATATAAACACAAATACATATGTATACATATATATATATATATATATATATATATATATATATATATATATATATATATACACTGTATATGTGCATTGGAGCCCTTTGCAGTCAAGTAGCTGAAAACATGAAAAATCATATTATTTATGCAATATTCATATTTAATAAAAGTTTAACTGTGTATGTACTGTAAATATTTCACATTACAATGTTTATCACATAGGGGTATATGTTCTAAGTATTTTTAAATAGATATTACAATATATATCTGTAAATATCTATACCTATATTTACCCAAAAACGTTTCAGGTTTTCGCTTGTGGGTTAACGTTTTACTTTCAACTCATAATATGAGCGCAACCTGCAGCATGCAAAAAAACCTCCATCTAGTGAAGTTAATGTTCGAGCGAGAGTGCAAAATAGTACACCACTCATAATCTAGCCCTTTATGGCAAATTTAATTTTGAGCTTATTATCCCTTTAAGGTGATAATACAGTATGTTATTGAATATGTATCTGATTGATTAAACTTTTTTCCCGCATAAATCTTATATATACCTTTATCTGCAGATTAAATATTTTTCTCTGGCACAGTAACAACTATTTGAGTGCTTTGTGTTTGATTGATTATTTTGAGCTGGATAGAAAACCTTTATCAGCTGCATTTTAGTGTCTACCCACTCCTACCGCGCACATGAGCCAACAATATATCACAATCTCCAGAAGCAATGCACACATCTGGGGCTGTTGATAGTAATTGGACATTACCTTTATTGCTCCCTATCAAGCACATTACTAATACATACTGAACTCCCCAGAGAGCTGGTTATATCCGGGTTCTTCACATACCTTGGCTCATGATAGTTGAGATAAGAATAATGCTCCATCAGTTTCCAAGTGATACCGTTGTCGTGAGAGTAGTGCAAGAGAACGCCTTCCCCTGGTTTGTCAGGTGCTTTACATGTGCTGAGAACAGATTTGCTTCCTATACGTAGCGTAAACTGCAGGAATCTGTATAATAAAGAACATTTCAGTATCATCCCTTGATCATTTTAACCTGAGAATTATACTTTTTAATTCAAACAAAAAGCTGCTGATCTTTGAACACATTTTAAAGGGATATAAAACCCATTTTTTTTCTTTCATGATTCAGATAGAGCATGCAATTTTAAGCAACTTTCTAATTTACTCCTATTCGTTCTCTTGGTATCTTTATTTGAAAAAGCCGGTCCATTTTGTGTTCAGCACCCTGGATAGTGCCTGCTGATTGGTGGCTAAATGTATCAGCAAGCACTATCCAGGCTGCTGAACCAAAAAGGCTCTGGCTTCTAAGATTACACCTTAGATACATTTCTACTTTTCAAATAAAGATACCAAGAGAACAAAGAAAAATTGATAATAGGAGTAAATTAGAAAGTTGCTTAAAATGTCATGCTCTATCTGAATCATGAATGAAAACATTTGGGTTTCATATCCCTTTAAATAAAGTTACATTTGTATGTTTTCATATGTAAGACATAAACCTTTTTTAAAATAACTTGTTAATATACTATAAGTAATAGACTCTATATTGGAGCTTTTCATATTCATAGGTTGTCAAATAAAGAAATAGCATTACTTTGTTTTTTGTCTATCTGAATAAACTGCTGTAATGTTAAAGTGTAAAAAGAAAATGTTCTAATGTTTTAAAAATATATATTACTGTACTGTTGCTGGCAACTAACTGTCGGCTAGATTACGAGTTTTGCGTTATGAGTAAAAAAGCAGCGTTAAGCCTCATAACGCTGCTTTTTCACTACCGCTGCTATAACGAGTCTTGTAGGTACAGCTGTCCCGCACACTTTTGTGGCCTTAACGCAAATTAACTTACACAATTTTTGTAAAGTCTTTTTTCAATGGGACTTTCATAGCGCTGATATTACAAGCTTTTTTTTGGAGGCCAAAAAGTGAGCGGTACAGCCTATCCTGCAAGATTCGTAACGCATTCTAAAGTCAGTAGTTATGAGTTTTAAACTACAAAGCTGTAGCATAAAACTCATAACTAAAGTGCTAAAAAGTACACTAACACCCATAAACTACCTATTAACCCCTAAACCGAGGCCCTCCCGCATCACAAACACTAAAATAAAATTATTAACTTCTAATCTGCCGTTCCCGACATCACCGCTACTAGAATATACATATTAACCCCTAAGCCGCCGCACTCCCGCCTCGCAAACACTAGTTAAATATTATTAACCCCCTAATCTGCTGTCCGTAACATCGCCGCCACCTACCTACATTTATTAACCCCTAATCTGCCGCACCAATGTCGCCGCCACTATACTAAAGTTATTAACCCCTAAGTCTAACCCTAACCCTAACACCCCCTAACTTAAATATAATTAAAATAAATCTAAATAAAAAATCCTATCATTACCTAAATTATTCCTATTTAAAACTAAATACTTACCTATAAAAAAACACCTAAGCTAGCTACAATATAACTAATAGTTACAGTGTAGCTAGTTTAGGGTTTATTTTTATTTTACAGGCAAGTTTGTATTTATTTTAACTAGGTAGAATAGTTATTAAATAGTTATTAACTATTTACTAACTACCTAGCTAAAATAAATACAAATTTAACTGTAAAATAAAACCTAACCTGAGTTACACTAACACCTAACATTACACAACAATTAAATAAATTACATAAATTAAATACAATTACCTATATTACAAACCCCACCCCACTAAATTACACAAAATAAAAAACAAATTATCAGATATTTAAACTAATTACACCTAATCTAATAGCCCTATCAAAATAAAAAAGCCCCCCCAAAATAAAAAAACCCTAGCCTAAACTAAACTACCAATAGCCCTTAAAAGGGCATTTTGCAGGGCATTGCCCTAAAGAAATCAGCTCTTTTACCTTTTAAAAAAAAATACAAACAACCCCCCAGCAGTAAAACCCACCACCCACACAACCAAACCCCCCAAATAAAATCCTAACTAAGAAAACTTAAGCTCCCCATTGCCCTAAAAAGGGCATTTGGATGGGCATTACCCTTAAAAGGGCATTTAGCTCTATTGCTGCTCAAACCCTAACCTAAAACCCAAAGATCCACTTACAGTTATGAAGAGCCGACATCCATCCTCAACGAAGCCGGGAGAAGTCCTCAGTGAAGCGGCAAGAAGTCCTCCACGAAGCCAGGAGGAGTCTTCATCCAAGCCGGCAGAAGTGGTCCTCCAGAAAGGCAGAAGTCTTCATCCAGATGGCATTTTCTATCTTCATCCATCCGGCGTGGAGCGGGTCCATCTTCAAGACATCCGGCGCGGAGCATCTTCTTCAAACAAAGTTTTCTTCCCGAATGAAGGTTCCTTTAAGTGACGTCATCCAAGATGGCGTCCCTTGAATTCCGATTGGCTGATAGAATTCTATCAATCGGAATTCAAGGTGAAAAAATCCTATTGGCTGATGCAATCAGCCAATAGGATTGAGCTTCAATCCTATTGGCTGATCCAATCAGCCAATAGGATTGAGCTCACATTCTATTGGCTGATTGGAACAGCCAATAGAATGCAAGCTCAATCCTATTGGCTGATTGCATCAGCGAATAGGATTTTTTCACCTTTAATTCCGATTGGCTGATAGAATTCAAGGGACGCCATCTTGGATGACATCACTTAAAGGAACCTTCTGCCCGTCTGGAGGACCACTTCTGCTGGCTTGGATGAAGACTTCTCCCGGCTTCGTTGAGGACTTCTTGCCGCTTCGCTGAGGACTTCTCCCTGTTTCGTTGAGGATGGATGTCGGCTTTTCAAAACTGTAAGGGGATCTTCAGGGGCTAGTGTTAGGTTTTTTTAGGGGTTTATTGGGAGGGTTTTAGTTTTAGGTTAGGGTTTGGGCAGCAATAGAGCTAAATGCCCTTTTAAGGGCAATGTCCATCCAAATGCCCTTTTCATGGCAATGGAGAGCTTAGTTTTTTTAGTTAGGATTTTATTTGGGGGGTTTGGTTGTGTGGGTGGTGGGTTTTACTGTTGGGGGGGTTGTTTGTAATTTTTTTTACAGGTAAAAGAGCTGATTTCTTTGGGGCAATGCCCTGCAAAAGGCCCTTTTAAGGGCTATTGGTAGTTTAGTTTAGGCTAGGGTTTTTTATTTTGGGGGGGCTTTTTTTTATTTTGATAGGGCTATTAGATTAGGTGAAATTAGTTTAAATATCTGATCATTTGTTTTTTATTTTGTGTAATTTAGTGTTTTTTTTTGTAATTTAGTAATTGTATTTAATTTATGTAATTTATTTAATTGTTGTGTAATGTTAGGTGTTAGTGTAACTCAGGTTAGGCTTTATTTTACAGGTAAATTTGTACTTATTTTAGCTAGGTAGTTAGTAAATAGTTAATAACTATTTAGTAACCATTCTACCTAGTTAAAATAAATACAAACTTAGCTGTAAAATAAAAATAAACCCTAAGATAGATACAATGTAACTATTAGTTACATTGTAGCTAGCTTAGGGTTTATTTTATAGGTAAGTATTTAGTTTTAAATAGGAATTATTTAGTTAATGATATTCATTTTTATTTAGATTTATTTTAAAATTATATTTAAGTTAGGAGGTGTTAGGGTTAGGATTAGACTTAGGTTTAGGGGTTAATAAACTTAGTATAGTGACGGTAATGTTGGGGACGGCAGATTGGGGTTAATAAATGTAGGTAGGTGGCGATGATGTTAGGGGCGGCAGATTAAGGGTTAATAATATTTAACTAGTGTTTGCTATGCGTGAGTGTGGCGGTTTAGGCGTTAATATGTTTATTACTGTGGCGGTGACGTTGGGGGTGCCAGATTAGGGGTTAATAAGTGGAGGTAGGTTGCAGCGACATTGGGGGCAGGAGATTAGGGGTTAATAAATATAATGTAGGTGTCGGCGATGTTGGGGGCAACAGATTAGGGGTTAATAAGTATAATGTAGGTGTCGGCGATGTCCGGAGCGGCAGATTAGGGGTTAATAAGTATAATGTAGGTGTCGGCGATGTCGGGGCAGCAGATTAGGGGTTAATAAGTGTAAGATTAGGGGTGTTTAGACTCGGGGTTCATGTTAGGGTGTTAGGTGTAAGCATAAATTTTGTTTAGGAATCAATGGGGCTGCGTTACGGAGCTTTACGCTGCTTTATTGCAGGTGTTAGGCTTTTTTTCAGCCGGCTCTCCCCAATGATGTCTATGAGGAAATCGTGCACGAGCACGTACAACCAGCTCACCGCTGACTTAAGCAGCGCTGGTATTGGAGTGCGGTATGGAGCACAATTTTGCTCTACGCTCAATTCTTGCCTAATAACGCCGGGTTTCTGAAAAACCTGTAATACCAGCACTGTAGGTAAGTGAGCGGTGACAATAATATGCAAGTTAGCACCACACCCCTCATAACGCAAAACTCGTAATCTAGCCGTGTGTTATTACGTCATGCAAATGGGTTTAGCAAATATCTTAAGTCAGTTCAATAGCAGAAATTCATTACATGGATCTAGCTGAACACATCTGCTGAGCCAATGAGGCATATGTGTGTAGCCAACATTCAATAGCAAGTTCTTAGTAGTGTACTGTTGCGCCTAAGTCTACCTAAGTATGCTTGTAAACATGAGAATGAAGTACATTTGACAATAGAAGTAAACTGCAAAGGCTCTTTAAATTGCTTAGACTATCTGAACCATGAAAATGTCATTTTGACTTTTACATACCTTTACTATTGTAACTATGTAACTAGTACGTTTTCTTTCCTTTTCCCATTTAACCTAGCACTAGTATATTTACTTTTTTTTTACCCTCTCTGGAAGCATATTATGCGTTCTCCAAATATGATGGCAAGTTTACCAGGATATATAAATTAATTTGATTTGCATGTATAGCCAGATTACATTCAAGTCACTTACGTTGACTACAATTTCTCTATCAACTTACCAGCATTTTAAATACTGCAGCTGTTCAGAGAGCCAGTGGGGCTTGTAGTAGGTCAAAAATTAACAAATTGATTCACTAGCAGATGGTACAAGCACCTTAGGCTCTCTGAGCAAGTGCTGAGTTTCAATTGCTGGTGCACGGTGCATACTTAAATACACTTTTGAAACAGATTTTTTTATTGAAGTAATTTTGCTAATGCATGTAAATTGCAAAAATGCTTCCATTCAAACCTGAAATGCATCTATGTGGATTCCAATTTTGGTTGGACTGTCCCTTTTTAACTCCCCAAATAATTTTGATTCTAAAATAAAATGGCAAAACAGAGCTGTAGAAATCATACACAAATATCAATGAAATATAGCAAGCAGCATATTTTATACATTGCCATATTTAATAGATGAATATTTATACTAAGCTGTGCTGAAGTTAACCTTACAGATACTTGATGACCTAAATATATACAGGGGCTGATTTATCATAGTGCGAGCAGACATGATCCGCTGTAGTGGATCATGTCCGCCGCACATCGTTAAATACCGACAGCATACACTATCAGCATGTATCATTGCACAAGCATTTCCAGTGAAATACTTGTGCAATGCCGCCCCCTGCACATTTAGCAGGGGTTGTCAATCAACCCGTTCGTATCCGATCAGGCTAATTGCTGTCCGCCGCCTCAGAGATGGCGGACGAGTTAAGGAGCAGCGATCTTAAGACCACTGCTCCTTAACTCCTGTTTCCGGTGAGCCTGAAGGCTCGTGTAGAAAAAGGTGCAACAGGGCATGATAAATCGGCCCCATAGTCAAGAGGATAGAAGGGAGATAGATGATGTGATAAAAAACATAAAGAGACTAAATAAACTAGAGGCTGGAAGTATTTTTCACATAAAGAGCAATACCAGATCAAGGACTCATGATCTCAGGTTGAAGGGAAGTAGATTCAGGCACTTTACAGAAATGGTGGTTCATTTACCGAATAAACTTACAAAAGAGGCAATAAAGAAAAACACTGTGGGGGGACTCCAGGACTGTCGGCAATTAGCATAAGGTTATCATACTTAATAATCAAGCTTCATAGGTCGTATGGGTGTACCCGACATATATTTATACATTTGTATATTTAAAGGGACATCCCATCCAAAATTAGAATCCATGTAGATGCATTTTAGTTTTGAAAAGAAGCATTTTTGTAATATACATGTATTAACAAAAATGCTTTTAATAAAAGCTATAGCTGTTTCAAAAGTGTATTTAAGTATGCACCGTGCACCAGCATTTTAAACACAGCATTCGCTGAGAGAGCCTAAGGTGCTCGTAACATCTGGTAATAACTACAATTTGTTATTGCTGACATAATACAAGCCCCACTGGCGGTCTGAGCAGCTGCAGTATTTAAAATGCTGGTGCAGTGAGAACATCTAGCTATGCTTCACATGCACGTGCAGAGAAAAATGTTAACATTAAAACAGCGATAACCTTTACTAGAAGCATTTTTGCCAATACATTTATATTGCAAATATGTTTCTATTCAAAGAAGTAATTAATCTATGCGTAGTTCAATTTTGACTGGAATTTCCCTATTAACAGAAAGTTCTGGGTTTTTCAAATGATACAAAAATAGAATACAAATATGTAAATGAAGGCATGATATTTAAAATAAATAAATAATATATATATATACTGTATATACACACACACAATCATTATCAAACATATTTTATACATGCCAATAAAAACAATTGTGTGGTCTTTACAATCAGATTACCATATTTTCCCGGCTCATTTTTAAGGTCCTTAAAATGATAGACCGTTTTTGATAGAAACATGAAATGTGCAGGCAATTATTACACAGAACGAAATATGTTACATATAAAATATGTTTCACCTGGACTGGGAGCTGTCAAGGAAAGCAGTAATGAGCTGGCGCCTTCCATCCTTATTGAATATTAACGCTTTGCCACTTGCAAGAACCCCACAGCCAAAACTGACTTCAGCACCACGGATAGAGTAAAAGTTGTGATAGGAAGACAGCCTGGCACTAGTGAAGCTTTCTGATATAAACACTGGGAAGGTTTGTGAAGCCATCTCACATGCTGGGCCTGAAAAGCCTGGTTCACACCTAAGGGCAAAGAAAGCAAACAATATTTAAAGGCCACAAATAGTTTCTAAAGCAGATATATTGTTGAATCCAAGAGAGAGGCCGCAGAAGTGTAGAATAACTAGAGCACATTTCTTGAGCACTATGGGGTCCATTTAAGAAATGCCAGGCAGATAAATGCAGACAACTCCAAACCTGTCTTCCCGGCATCGTGGATAGTAGGTAGCAATATGCTGCCTGCATTTATCACTGCACAAGCGTCTACTTGTGCAACACCGTCCCCTGCTCACATGTGATTGGCCATCAATAACCTTAGTCGGATTAATAACCCCAGATAAATGTAGCCACCAATCAGCAAGCTCTACCCAGGGTGCTAAACCAAAAATGAGCTTACATTCCTGTTTTTTCAAATAAAGATACCAAGAGAACGAAGAAAAATCGGAGTAAATTAAAAATGTACTTAAAATTGCATGCTCTATTTAAATCATGAAATAAAAAATTTGGGTTTCATATCCCTCTAATGTAAAAAAACTGAATATTCATATATAACATTCTAATGTTACTTTTAAACATGGATTCTTATAGCCTTATATTGAAAACTCACCATTAGAATGTTCATATTCAAATATTCCAATGTTTATTCAAAATAGCAAAATGTATTAATTAATTTGCCAAATGTTCAGTATACATCCAACACTCATTAATGGAACTAATGTAGTCAATGTGTTGAAATAATTTTTGAATGAAGCACAGTTTGAAGTACTTTAGTATCTTTTTTTAATGTGTAATATATTGTAGTACATAAAGTTATTGTCACATGATAACATTTATTTAATATAGAGCACTGAGAACCAAATATAATTTAAATTTTTTGCTGGTGCTGTTTAATTGGGTGCATTATTTCTATAGCGCCAAGGCTTTTAAGCTTAAAATACAAAGAAATTGAAAGGAAGGCGATGACATGAATGATTCAAAGCAAGGAACAGAAGGAGATCATGTTAATTCCAGTCAAAGTGACTGGTATCAGCCCTAAGCAGAGACATTTACTAGATATGCTGTATCTGACACTCACTTGCAGCCCGTTCTTGTACATTGCCCACGGCCAGAGCAGAATTTCAGGCAGGATGGCCCAATATAAACTGTAATAAAAATATGAAAGTGAGCTTATTTATGGAGAAACTGTACAGTATGTGTCTTACAGAATGCATCTCAGCATATAAGTTAGTAAATTACAATGTCAGATAGATAAATGTCTAAATACATTTTTTTTAATTTAATTTTATATCAAATACATAAATCACAGTTTGAAAGAAGCTTCCAGGAAAATGTTTCAAGATCGCATTGTCATATTTAGCTGAAATCGGGCAGTTTAACTTTACTAAATACAAAACAAGGACGTGTGACACTACAATTTTCTTAATACAAATATTTCATAATCTTCTAGGGTGCAATTAAAAAAAAAAAATACTTTAAACATTAAAGTGATAGTAAATTCTCCCCTTTTTTTAGACAAAAACTTCCCCAAAAGACCAGAGCATTTTTACCATCACTACATTTAAACAGAAATAGAGACTTTTTTTATATTTACCTATCAAAACTATATATATTATTTTAGTAGACAACCCAAAGTATTGATCTAGGTCCATTTTAGTATATTTCATGCCACCATTTCACAGCCAAATGCGATCTAATTTAAAAAAATTTAAATTTTTTCACAATTTTAGGTTTCTCATTGAAATTATTTACAAACAGCTTGTGCAATCATGGCACAAATGGTTGTAAATGCTTTTCTGGGATCCTCTTTGTTTAGAAATAGCAGACATATATGGCTTTGGTATTGCTTTTTGGTAATTAGAAGGCCGCTAAATGCCGCTGCGCACCACACTTGTATTATGCCCAGCAGTGAAGGCGTTAATTAGGTAGCTTGTAGGGATACTTTTAGCTTTAGTGTAGTGATCAGCCTCCCACCTGACACATCCCACCCCCTGATCCCTCCCTGACCCCTTTCAAACAGCTCTCTTCCCTCCCCCACTTCACAAAGTCTGCCAGTACTAAAATAAAAGCTTTTTTTTGTTGTTTTTATAAAAAAAACATGTAATAAATATTCTGCAGTGTTGGATCCCTCCTCAGCCCCCAACCTCCCTGACCCCCCCCCCCAAACAGCTCTCTAACCCTCCCCCCTCTACCTATTTGCCACCATCTTAGGTACTGGCAGCTGTCTGCCAGTACCCAGTTTGCTGCAAATTAGGCAATTTTTTTATAAAAAAAATTAATAAAATGTTTTTTTATGTGAATCATAAAAGAAAATGTTTGGGTTTCATGCCACTTTAAGTTTAAAGTGCATATAATAATCATATTTGTCAGCACTTTTTGTTGATAAGGTTAGTTTGATTTTCCTTGTGTTTTATATGCCGAAAGCATGTGATCTAGCACTTTGCATTGACCAGTTGTAGTAAGTAAAGTTGTTGGGGCAAGGAACAAAATGAAAATAAGAAGAGAAGACAAAGAGAGGCGGGGGAAGGGGAGTCTAAGGTTAAAGGGACCCTGACCTTAAAGACCTTGACAAAAATTAAATGTGCATGGGTGCATTTCAATTTGAAATACCAGCATTTTTGCAATGCAATGTCATCAGCAAAAATGCTTCTAGTAACAGTTATTACTGTTTTTTTTTCTGCAGCATACGCACATATGCTGTGAGTGCCCAGTATTACAACACCACACCTTCTTAGAGAGCTGATGGTGATGTGTATTGCTTCTGAAGACATAATTTGTGTCCCACAAACTACTACTGATTCTCTGAGCAGGTGTGGTGTTTAAATACTGGCGCACAGGCCCTCACAGGATATGTGCATATGCCACTTAAAGGTTCACAGGTTAAATAAAATTTTCATGATTCAGATACAGCATGTCATTTTAAACAACTTTCCAATTTACTTCCATTAAAAAAAATGTGCACAGTCTTTTATATTTACAATTTTTGAGTCACCAGATCCTACTGAGCATGTGCAAGAATTCACAGACTATACTATATGCATTTGTGATTGGCTGATTGCTATCACATGGTACAAGGGGAGTGGAAATATACATAACTTTGAAATTTGTTATAAAAAATCTACTATTTATTTGAAGTTCAGACTAAGTGCTATTGCATTGTCTTGTTATCTTGCATTTGTTGATTATGCAAATCTAATGTGTTGACTGGTCCTTTAAAAACAGTAATAACTTTAATTAGAAGCATATTTGCTAATGAAATTATATTGCTATAATATGCTTCTATGATTTTTTTCCTAGCAATGTATTTTAAGAATCTTTCCAAAAATTATTTAATATTACTTTTTTATATGTCATTTATTTTTCTTTCTTTGGAGCAACATTAATATTTAATTTCTCAATAATAGTTAAACAAGGATTCTTTTAGTACTCAAAGCATTAGCTTATTTAAAGAGACATTTAGTGAAAACTGTTATATCATTCATATTATAGAGCAGCATTTAAACACGTTGATTTATTTTATTTATTCTTTTTTGCCTAAAAATGTGGAGTGTGAACTGTTTAAATTTAAATAAATGCAGCAAATATCTGTTATCTATATCCAACTCATATTCATTAAAGGGGCAGTAAACTTACAAACTAATGTTATATAATTCTGCACATAGTGCAGAATTATATAACATAAGCTTCCCGGCACATTTATACTTTAAAATATTTCAGAGAAATTGCATCTAAAACCTCCTTTTACCAGAACGCCGCTCCTTGCTCTACAGCGCATCGCGACAACACTGTCTAGTCAAAGTGTGCCCGGTTGCGCCATTAAAATGAATGTAGCTCGCTCCTGCTACTAGACCAGAGCGGGAGCAAGCTACATTCATTTTAATGGCGTGACCGGGCACACTGTGACTAGACATTGATGCCGCAATGCGCTGTGTAAAAACCAGACCCGCTCAGTAGAGCAAGGAGCGGCGATCTGGTAAAAGGAGGTTTTAGATACAATTTCTCTGAAATACTTTAAAGTATAAATGTGCCGGTAAACTAATGTTATATAATTCTGCATTTTGTGCAGAATTATATAACATTAGTTTGTAAGTTTACTGCCCCTTTAAATGATATGTACAAATGCTCACTGTAACAATCGGCCAATGATCATTAAGAAGGGACCATGATCATTAGACAGGCAAACTTTATCAGCCAATGAGCATTAACAGGATACTTAAAGGGACAGTCTAGTCAAAATTAAACGTTTATGATTCAGATAGGACATGCAATTTTAAATAACTTTCCAGTGTACTTTTATCATCAAATTTGCGATGTTCCCTTGGTATTCTTTGTTAAAAGCTAAACCTAGGTAGGCTCATGTGCTTATTTCTAAGTCCTTGAAGGCTTCCTCTTATCTCAGGGCATTTTGACAGTTTTTAAGAGCTAGACAGCACTAGTTCATGTGTGCAATATAGATAACATTGTACAACTAACAGGTAATTGTAATAGAGTATAGAATTAAGTATAAGTAGCTCCAATCTTTGCAACTAAGGTTATGGCACTGCTACAGTAGAGCTATCTGCAGGATAATTAAAATAATGAATCAAAATTTATTCATACTCAAATCTTTATTTCAAAATATCACCAAAAAAAGAGAAAAGAATATCATTCATACAACCAGCTTAAGCTTAGAATTAAAAACACTTAAACTAAAATGCGAAAAATTCTTAAATTCCCACAATTTATATAAGATAAACAGATTAGACAAAACTGCAACAGCAAGCAGATAAAAAGCACTATTAACTAAGCACTTTCAATCCGAGGGCTATTTTATAATTATATTATCTAACTGCGTTGCTCCAAGTAGTAGAAATAGTGTGGAATTTATATTATAACATTAAGTAAGCTGAATTAAAAAGTTGGAGAGACAGAGCTTCTCCAGAGGACCCCTGACATGCGTTTCACCCCCTCTGAGGAAACATTTTTGTGAAACGCGCGTCAGGGGTCCTCTGGAGAAGCTTTGTCTCTCCAACTTTTTAATTCAGCTTACCTAATGTTATAATATAAATCCCACAATATTTCTACTACCTGTTAGTTGTCTATTGGTTCTTGCTCTTACTCTGTGGCAGGACACCTATGCCGATATATGTAAAGATTTATTCAATATTATTTAACATATTATATAGGTCTCGTGCATATTCACACACTGCTTTCCCCCATGACTTATTGTGCTTTAATAGATAACATTGTGTTCACTCCTGTGTAGCTACTTAGGAGTCAGCACTGATTAGCTAAAATGCAAGTCTGTCAAAAGAACTGAAATAAGGGGACAGTCTGCAGAGGCTTAGATACAAGGTAATCACAGAGGTAAAAAGTATATTAATATAACCGTGTTGGTTATGGAAAACTGAATAATGGGTAATAAAGTGATTATCTATCTTTTTAAACAATATAAATCCTGTAAAAGACTGTCAACATATTTAAATGCATCATTTAAGTATGGAAGATAGATTTATTTTTTTTATGATGTATTAAGCTCAAAATCTAGTAGGGTCCAGTAACTGGGTGATAGTATAGTAGAGAGGGGTATGTCCCTATGTAAAAGGTCTGTATATAATAAAATAAGAACTGGTGCTAGATAAGGTAAATAAACTGTTAGTGAGTGTACCCCACTGAGAGGCTGACATGACACGTTGCCATGGAAACAGATTTTCAATATGCTGCAGCATTAATTGAGGTCCAATGACTTTAATACCAACCACTACCCATCCTCTGTAATAAGCAGATACATCTTGTGTATGTTTAAGGCCTTCAGCTTTTGTTATGGCTTCTATTTCACTTGCTCGTGCTTCTCTCAGTTGACTCGTCAGCAGGATTAATGTATAGGTGACCTGACCCTTGCAAAAAGCACATTGCTGGATAATTTTATAATATATCTTACTGAAATAGAAAAACGTGTACCTAGCAACATCTACAATGATTATACCACTAAACAAAGAAATCATTAGATCCCAAGGAAATGAACATTTCAATGCTCAAGATATTAGTGTGCCAAGACTGATTCTATTTCATTTTAAATTAAACTGAAAATAATACTGCAAGGCACTTACATGATGCTGGATAATTTCTCAATTTAGATCAATTCAAACTAAAATCAGGTGGAAATTGGCGTGATTGACTGTTTGTTATATTACTAGTAAGTTCAACATTATGCAAAGGTAGCAAGCAGGATATATACGGCTATTACACCCATTTAAAATTTCCCTTGGTATAAATAATACACTACAACATTCAATTATTTAGGTATCAATCAGTCCATTGGTATCAAAGAACACTCACACAAACACAGACACACACGCATATACACATTAATACACACACACAAATAAAACAAATGGGCACCTGAATCTTAGCTTAGATTTCAATTATTTATCTTTATCCATAATGATGACTATAGTTGATATTAAAGGGATACTAAACCCAATTTTTTTCTATCGTGATTCAGATAGATATATATATATGTATATACACAAACATACATACATACATACATACATACATATACACACATACATACATACATATACACACACACACACATACATACATACATACATACATATACACACATACATACACAAACATACATACACACACACACACACACACACACACACATACATACATACATACATATACACACATACATACACAAACATACATACACACACACTGTACTGTGCTGTCATGCCATGCCTCCTACAAACTATACATGACATATTGACACTCATTCACAAACAATCATAATGATTGTCTGTGAATGAATGTCAATATGTAATGGTTGTAAATGATGCCTGATGAGCCTGTCACATACCTCCCAATATTTCAAAATTTGAAAGAGGGACACCCCCGCATTGGGAAAAGTCCCCCCCATCAGTCATCATCTCACTTAAAATAAAAAAAGGCCTAGAATAAAAAAACAAGCAAAATTTAAACAATATGTCACATTGTTGTCAGTCTGCCGCGGCACACCTGAGGATCTCTCACGGCACACTAGTGTGCCACGGCACACTGGTTGAAAAACACTGCCCTAATCTAATACTAAACTACCAATAACCCTTTTGTAGGATATTGTCCTAAGTTAAACAGCTCTTTTACCTACACGAATTACCAATAACCCCCTAACAGTAAACCCCCCCCACCCAACTAACCCCCCAAAATAAAAAAACTAACACTAAAAAAAACTAAAATACCCATTGCCCCTAAAGGGGCATTTGTATGGGCATTGCTCTTAAAAGGGTATTCAGCTCTTTTACTGCCCTTAGAAGGGCAATCAGCTCTTTTCCAGCCCATTAAATCCCTTATCTTAAAAAAAAAAATCCTAGCCCTAAGCTCCAAATAGGTACTCGCCGTTCCTGAAGTCTGGCGGAGAAGGTCTTCTTCCAGGCGGCTCCATCATCTTCTATCTTCATCCGGAGTGAAGGCGGTGTGGAGCGGAGGTGTGGATCCTCAGCGGCGGTCCTCACCGGCGGCGCGGAGCGGAGGTGGGTAGCTGTCTTCCCCGACATGTGGATCCTCAGCGGCAGTCCTCAACGTCGGCAGTCCTCGGCGGGTGCGGGCCTCGGCGGCACGGAGGCTCCTCTTCAGCCAATGTCCATTGTACACTAAAGATTGAATGCAAGGTCCCGCAATCAATTTGGGGTACCTTGAATTCCTATTGGCTGAAATTTTGAAATCAGCCAATAGGATTAGAGCTACTGAAATCCTATTGGCTGTTCAAATCAACCAATAAGATTTCAGTAGCTCTCATCTTATTGGTTGATTTAAAAATTTTAGTCAATAGGAATGCAAGGTACCCCAATAAATAGGGGGTACCTTGCATTCAATCTTCAGTGTGCGATGGACGATCGCATAAAGAGGAGCCTCCATGCCCTTGAGGTCTGCCACCATTGAGGACCGCCGCTGAGGATCCACGCATCGGGGAAGCCAGCTCCGCCCCTCTGCTCCGTGCCGCCTTCGCTCCAGATGAAGATAGAAGATGATGGAGCCACCAGGAAGAAGACTTTCTCCGCCGGATTTCAGGAATGGTGAGTACCTATTTGGGGCTTAGTGTTAGGATTATTTATTATTTTTTTATTTTTAAGTTTAGGGATTCAATACGATGGAAAAGAGCTGATTGCCCTTTTAAGTGCAGTAAAAGAGCTGCATGCCCTTTTAAGGGCAATGCCCATACAAATGCCCCTTTAGGGGCAATGGGTACTTTTGGTTTTTTTAGTGTTAGTTTTTTTTATCTTGGGGGGTTTGGTGGGTGAGGGGGGGTTTACTGTTAGGGGGGATTTAGTAATTTTTAAATGTAAAAGAGCTGTTTAACTTAGGGCAATGCCCTACAAAAGGCCCTTTTAAGGGCTATTGGTAGTTTAGTGTTGGGGGGTGTTTTTATTTTTGGGGGGTTATATTTTTATAGGGATTAGATTTAATTTTTTTTGTTTTTGATAATTTTGTTTATTTTTTTCTGTAATTTTAGAGATTTTATTTTTTGTAATTTAAGATTATTTTTTGTAATGTAATGTTAGGTTTTATTTAAGTGTAACTTAGTATTGGGGTTAATAATTTAGGGGGTGTTAGGTTAGGGGGCTTAGTAATTAAATTAGTTAATTGCGTTGTGGGGGATTGGTGGTTTAGGAGTTAATAGGTTAATTAGGTTTATTGCAAAGTGGAGGTTTGGCGGTTTAGGGGTTAATTAGGTTTATTGCAATGTAGGGGTTTGTCGGTATAGGGGTTGATAGGTTAATTAGGTTTATTGCGTTGTGAGGGGTTGGCGGTTAAGGGTTTAATATTTTTATTACGTTATTTGCGGATTAGGGGTTAATTACTTTATTATTTTGCAATGTGGGGGTTTGCGGTTTAGGTGTTTGGTAATACTTCGTGTTGGAGGTTCATTTTTTTTGTTATACTGTGTTTTTTACTTATTCCTTGAGGGCGGTTACATGATTTTTTTATATTTCATGTGGGCGGTTGTGTGTGTGTTTTTTTTTTAAAGGCTTCAGGTTTGCAAACGCTGCATTCACGTAGATTCTGAAAATAGTAGGGTGGTGAAAGAATCCATATTCAGTTCCGTAACTTGCTTCTGCCTACTTCTTTTATTTGTCACTTGTTGTGGTCTGTTCTGGTATCTGAGGCTTGTTTCCTGACTACATTACTGATCATTTCATTAGCCCTGTGCCTTGATTTGTGCCCAGACTGTTGTAGTATTCCTGGCACCTATTGGTCAGTGGATGGGTGAGATTACGCTGTAACTTGGGTCCCTGCCAACAAATTAAGTCTAGTGTATCACACAGTATAATTTAGATGACTAGGCCACCCTTTCCAATCCATTATAATTTATTGTATATATGCTGCATGGTTCTAGGATTCCTTTTCTAAACCATCCTAATCTATTAGAATAACCACTATTAAACACAAGAAAAAAACTCTTAAACAGGTTTAATAAGGAAGGGTTACAGGGATTTTCAGAGAAATTTATGTGGCTACAGCAAAATTTATCATTTTTATGATCATACTTTAGTGGTCTACAAGTTTCAAATTTTTAAAGTGAAAAGCTACAATATAAGGTTTAAATTAGCCAAATGGGTTTTCAAGAGGTGGAGGCTACTGACTTGAAAAAGTCTAAAAATAACGTGAAAAACAGCTAGAAAAGGGTTTTCTAATGGAATTGACTTCTACTGTTGAATTCCCTCAATGCAAAGTATTTGTGTTAATGCTGTGCAAAGCCACAGAGAAATATACCATAACCACGCTTTCTAATGGTTTTCAAATCCATTGCAAGGGCCTTGAATTTGAAAATGTTTTGTAAATCACTTCACTTGGCACAATCTAAAACTTTGCAACATAAATAATATATGAGGTGAACATGCTTTCTACTAAAAAGTGTATAAAAGTAAGGCTGATAATGTTAATGAACAGAAAATTACTTTAGTCCTGTTAAATAGCGGCTAGATTTGGAGTTTTGTCGGTAACGACCCGAAAAACTAACGCCAGCTTTTTTCTGGCCGCACCATAAAAATAACTCTGGTATTGAGAGTCCACATAAAGGCTGCGTTAGGCTCCAAAAAAGGAGCGTAGAGCATTTTTAACGCAGCTTCAACTCTCGATACCAGAGTTGCTTACGCAAGCGGCCAGCCTCAAAAACGTGCTCGTGCACGATTCTCCCATAGGAAACAATGGGGCTGTTTGAGCTGAAAAAAAACCTAACACCTGCAAAAAAGCCGCGTTCAGCTCTTAACGCAGCCCCATTGTTTGCTATGCGGAAACACCTCCTACGTTGTCTGCACCTAACACCCTAACATGTACCCCGAGTCTAAACACCCCTAACCTTACACTTATTAACCCCTAATCTGCCGCCCCGCTATCGCTGACCCCTGCATATTATTATTAACCCCTAATCTGCCGCTCCGTAAACCGCCGCTACTTACATTATCCCTATGTACCCCTAATCTGCTGCCCTAACATCGCCGACCCCTATATTATATTTATTAACCCCTAATCTGCCCCCCACAATGTCGCCTCCACCTGCCTACACTTATTAACCCCTAATCTGCCGACCGGACCTGAGCGCTACTATAATAAAGTTATTAACCCCTAATCCGCCTCCCTAACCCTATAATAAATAGTATTAACCCCTAATCTGCCCTCCCTAACATCGCCAACACCTAACTTCAATTATTAACCCCTAATCTGCCGACTGGAGCTCACCGCTATTCTAATAAATGTATTAACCCCTAAAGCTAAGTCTAACCCTAACACTAACACCCCCCTAAGTTAAATATAATTTACATCTAACGAAATTAATTAACTCTTATTAAATAAATTATTCCTATTTAAAGATAAATACTTACCTGTAAAATAAATCCTAATATAGCTACAATATAAATTATAATTATATTATAGCTATTTTAGGATTTATATTTATTTTACAGGTAACTTTGTATTTATTTTAACTAGGTACAATAGCTATTAAATAGTTAAGAACTATTTAATAGCTAAAATAGTTAAAATAATTACAAAATTACCTGTAAAATAAATCCTAACCTAAGTTACAATTAAACCTAACACTACACTATCAATAAATAAATTAAATAAACTACCTACAATTACCTACAATTAACCTAACACTACACTATCAATAAATTAATTAAATACAATTCCTACAAATAAATACAATTAAATAAACTAGCTAAAGTACAAAAAATAAAAAAGAACTAAGTTACAAAAAATAAAAAGATATTTACAAACATAATAAAAACATTACAACAATTTTAAACTAATTACACCTACTCTAAGCCCCCTAATAAAATAACAAAGCCCCCCAAAATAAAAAAATGCCCTACCCTATTCTATATTACTAAAGTTCAAAGCTCTTTTACCTTACCAGCCCTGAACAGGGCCCTTTGCGGGGCATGCCCCAAAGAATTCAGCTCTTTTGCCTGTAAAAAAAAACATACAATACCCCCCCCCAACATTACAACCCACCACCCACATACCCCTAATTTAACCCAAACCCCCCTTAAATAAACCTAACACTAAGCCCCTGAAGATCTTCCTACCTTATCTTCACCCTGCCAGGTTCACCGATCCGTCCTGAAGAGCTCCTCCGATGTCCTGATCCAAGCCCAAGCGGGGGGCTGAAGAGGTCCATGATCCGGCTGAAGTCTTCATCCAAGCGGGAGCTGAAGAGGTCCATGATCCGGATGAAGTCTTCATCCAAGCGGGAGCTGAAGAGGTCCATGATCCGGATGAAGTCTTCTATCAACGGCATCTTCAATCTTCTTTCTTCCGGATCCATCTTGCAGACCTCCGACGCGGAACATCCTCTTCTCCCGACGCCTACTAGCCGAATGACGGTTCCTTTAAGGGACGTCATCCAAGATGGCGTCCCTCGAATTCCGATTGGCTGATAGGATTCTATCAGCCAATCGGAATTAAGGTAGGAATATTCTGATTGGCTGATTCCATCAGCCAATCAGAATCAAGTTCAATCCGATTGGCTGATCCAATCAGCCAATCAGATTGAGCTCGCATTCTATTGGCTGTTCCGATCAGCCAATAGAATGCGAGCTCAATCTGATTGGCTGATTGGATCTTCAGGGGCTTAGTGTTAGGTTTATTTAAGGGGGGTTTGGGTTAGATTAGGGGTATGTGGGTGGTGGGTTATAATGTTGGGGGGGGTATTGTATGTTTTTTTTACAGGCAATAGAGCTGAATTCTTTGGGGCATGCCCCACAAAGGGCCCTGTTCAGGGCTGGTAAGGTAAAAGAGCTTTGAACTTTAGTAATTTAGAATAGGGTAGGGCATTTTTTTATTTTGGGGGGCTTTGTTATTTTATTAGGGGGCTTAGAGTAGGTGTAATTAGTTTAAAATTGTTGTAATATTTTTATTATGTTTGTAAATATTTTTTTATTTTTTGTAACTTAGTTCTTTTTTATTTTTTGTACTTTAGCTAGTTTATTTAATTGTATTTATTTGTAGGAATTGTATTTAATTAATTTATTGATAGTGTAGTGTTAGGTTAATTGTAGGTAATTGTAGGTAGTTTATTTAATTAATCTATTGATAGTGTAGTGTTAGGTTTAATTGTAACTTAGGTTAGGATTTATTTTACAGGTAATTTTGTAATTATTTTAACTAGGTAGCTATTAAATAGTTATTAACTATTTAATAGCTATTGTACCTGGTTAAAATAAATACAAAGTTACCTGTAAAATAAATATAAATCCTAAAATAGCTATAATATAATTACAATTTATATTGTAGCTATATTAGGATTTATTTTACAGGTAAGTATTTATCTTTAAATAGGAATAATTTATTTAATAAGAGTTAATTAATTTCGTTAGATGTAAATTATATTTAACTTAGGGGGGTGTAAGTGTTAGGGTTAGACTTAGATTTAGGGGTTAATACATTTATTAGAATAGCGGTGAGCTCCTGTCGGCAGATTAGGGGTTAATAAGTGTAGGCAGGTGGAGGCGACGTTGTGGGGGGCAGATTAGGGGTTAATAAATATAATATAGGGGTTGGCGGTGTTAGGGGCAGCAGATTAGGGGTACATAAGGATAACGTAGGTGGCGGCGCTTTGCGGTCGGCAGATTAGGGGTTAATAAGTGTAGGTAGGTGGAGGCGACGTTGTGGGGGGCAGGTTAGGGGTTAATAAATATAATACAGGGGTCGGCGGTGTTAGAGGCAGCAGATTAGGGGTACATAAGTATAACGTAGGTGGCGGTCGGCAGATTAGAGGTTAAAAAAATTAATCGAGTTGCGGCGATGTGGGGGGACCTCGGTTTAGGGGTACATAGGTAGTTTATGGGTGTTAGTGTACTTTAGAGCACAGTAGTTAAGAGCTTTATAAACCGGCGTTAGCCCAGTAAGCTCTTAACTACTGACTTTTTTCCTGCGGCTGGAGTTTTGTTGTTAGATGTCTAACGCTCACTTCAGACACAACTCTAAATACCGGAGTTAGAAAGATCCCATTGAAAAGATAGGATACGCAATTTACGTAAGGGGATCTGCGGTATGGAAAAGTCGCGGCTGAAAAGTGAGCGTTAGACCCTATTTTGAGTGACTCCAAATACCGGCGGTAGCCTAAAACCAGCGTTAGGAGCCTCTAACGCTGGTTTTCACGGCTAACGCCAAACTCCAAATCTAGGCCTAGGTTTGCAGTTGTCCTACATGAAACAAACTGAATTATACTAATGCTTCTATCAAGTTGTAGTCTAGGGAGCACTTAACTGATAAAATGTATAAAAAACATAAATTATGCTTACCTGACAATTTTATTTCCATCGAGGGGAGGAGAGTCCACAGCTTCATTCATTACTAGTGGGAATTCAGAACCTGGCCACCAGGATGAGGCAAAGACACCCCAGCCAAAGGCTTAAATACCTCCCCCACTCCCCTCATCCCTAGTCATTCTGCTGAGGGAACAAGGAACAGTAGGATAAATATAAGGGTATAAATGGTGCCAGAAGAGAATATAAAATTTAGGTCCGCCCATCAGAGATACGGCGGGGGCCGTGGACTCACCTTCCCTCGATGGAAATAAAATTATCAGGTAAGCATAATTTATGTTTTCCATCTAAAGGGGAGGAGAGTCCACGGCTTCATTCATTACTAGTGGGAACATATACCCAAGCTCTAGAGGACACTGAATGTAACCGGGAGGGTAAAAAGGCGGACCCTTAATCTGAGGGCACCACAGCCTGTAGAACCTTTTTCCCAAAAACCACTTCCGCAGAAGCAAAAATGTCAAATTTGTCAAATTTAGTGAAGGTATGCAAGGAGGACCAGGTAGCCGCCTTGCAAATCTGCTCCATAGAAGCCTCATTCTTGAAGGCCCAAAATGAAGCTACCACTCTAGTGGAATGAGCCGTAATCCTCTGAGGAGGTTTATGACCCGCTGTCTCATAGGCCAAGCGGATCAGGCTCCTCAGCCAAAAAGACAAAGAAGTAGCAGAAGCCCTCTGACCCCTGTGCTACCCTGAGTACACGACAAAAATTTAGTTAGATTGTCTGAAATCCTTTGTGGCCTGAAGATAAAATTTCAAGGCAAGAACCACGTCCAGATTATGAAGTAATCTCTCCTTAGGAGAAGAAGGATTAGGACATAAAGAAGGAACAACTATCTCCTGATTGATGTAGCGGTGGGCACCTTCTTATCCTGGGGAAGGAAGGCACCCTTGCCTCCCGTAACCGTGGATATGATAGAGTCAGGTTTTTCGGTTCTGTGTGCTAGAACCGAAAAACCTGACACCTTGGCATTCAGATGGATAATCTGCATATTAGCGTCACAAATGAAAGAATTGGCCACCTTTAGGGCCTTAATCTTTTCCTGCACCTCTTTGAAAGAGGGTTCACCCTCAATCATATCAAATAATACATTGCACCAATATAACGCAGCTCCAGCAACCACGGCTACCGCCACATACCGGTTGAAAAAGAAACCCTGTGTGCTGAAACAACTTTCGAAACATGTTTTCCAACTTCTTATCCGAAGGCTCCTTGTACGAAGAACTATCCTCTAAAGAAATTGTTGTGCGCTTAGCGAGCGTGGAGATGGCCCCATCCACCTTGGGAATGTTCCCATACAACTCTAGCTGGGCCTCCGGGATGGGGAAAAGCTTTTTAAATTGAGAAGAAGGGGAAAAGGAAGAACCTAATCGCTCCCACTTATTCTTAATAATGTTCACCATCTTGACAGTAACCGGGAAGGTCTGGGGAACCACCCTGTCCTCGTAAACCTTATCCAACTTAGGAATGGAGGGCTCCTCTGGTAGTTTGGTTTCCGGAACCTCTAAGGTAGTCAGCACTTGCTTTAGCAAAAAACGCAAATTCTCCATTTTAAACCAAAAACCGCGTTTCTCCGCTGACGGAGATTTAGATGACACAGACTCCAACCCCGAAAGGTCCTCTTCCGACCTGTCAGATTGGGCCTCATTATCGTACCACCCCTCTGGGGCGTCCGACAGAGACAACTCCTGGGTCGGCCCGCTATGGAAAGCTCTATGCTTGCGCTTAGCAGAAAGCATGGATCACCTTAGCGACTGCTGTTTCAAGCTGGTCCGCAAAGTCCGGCGGCCATGCAATTTCCCCTGAAGGGGTAGCAGTCGGACCCTGGGGCGCTGCATGTAGTATAGGGGATGCCAATGGGGAACGCACCTCACGGGACGGAGACCCCTCAGAGGTGGACGCTCAGTAGCGCTAGACATTCTCTTATGTTTGGAAGTCTTAGCCTTCTCAAGGCATGTGGAACACAATTGCGCAGACTGGTCTACCAAAACCTCACAATAAACACAGGTATAAGATAAAGAGGGAGTACTCTCTAATGCATCAGAATCCTCCATAGCTTTTAGAAAAGACTAGAACAGGCACCTTTATAACCACCAATGGCCCGGGGCACTCACCACCTCCTATGAACCGGACTCAGAAACCGCTTTGTCTCCTCCGTCGCAGATCAGACCAGAAGTGAAGAAGCCCCATCCGGTCACAAGGATGACTATGCAGGACCACCCCTGCCGATGAGAAAGCACTCCAAAATCGTACAAACTTCCGGAAGAGGCAAAAACTACCAGAGCTGCGTCCTTGCACATAACGCAGCAATCACATAATAAACTTATCATGTACATACCCCCCCCGCTCAATAATCCCCTCATAGGAATATTACCCCTTGATTCTATAAAGATAAAGGAGCCACACTGCGGCCCTGCTTCTGTATTATCATTATGTAAAAATGAAACGATCTTACCAGAATCTATGCCATGGAACAGGAACACGGCCCTTCAAGTGTGACAAGTAGTAGCAGCACTCTTGACATGGACTTGAGAGAAGAAAGCAATCTGCGAAACTCGTCAACGCCGATTGCTAAAGGAGCTGTTAGTATGAGTCGGGATGGTGTCGCAAAGGGAAGCTCTCCCTGCATCTCCGGACTCTAACGTTCACCCAAGCCCTCAAGATGAGAAGCTTAAAGGGCTACTTAAACTCCTGTCCCATAGCGAAGGGTATAAACCTTCATAAGAGACCTCCGATATTCCGGCACCTCTTTGCCACCTCCTGTGACGAAAGGCAAAGAATAACTGGGAGATGAGGGAGTGGGGGAGGTATTTAAGCCTTTGGCTGGGTTTGTCTTTGCCTCCTCCTGATGGCCAGGTTCTGAATTCCCACTAGTAATGAATGAAGCCGTGGACTCTCCTCCCATTTTAGATGGAAATAAAAGCGTTTCACATCAGAATTATTTGGCTGTGTCTAGATGAAATAAGCATATATATATATATATATATATATATATATATATATATATATATATATATATATATATAAAAGAAAGTACATAACACATAACAGAAGTAAATTGAAAAGTCTCATAAGGCATAATCTAGTATGGATTTATAAGAAAAAATATATTATTAAGCACTACAATTAGATACAATGAAATTGAACAGTATTTTGGTCGAGGCACAGACAATGGGCAGATTACAATTGGCACACTATTTAGTGCTTTCGTTTACACGCCACTCCAGAAGTAAAGTTTTAATGTACGTGGGTTAGCGCACATATGCTGGTGCGAAAGTGAAAGCTGACGCAAACTAACTTCAAATATCGCAAAATATATATATGTCTTGAAGATGGAGCCGCTCCGCGCCAGATGGATAAAGATAGAAGATGCCGCCTGGATGAAGACTTCTGCCCGTCTGGAGAACCACTTCACCCGGCTTGGATGAAGACTTCTCCCGGCTTCGTTGAGGACTTCTTGCCACTTTGATGAGGACTTTTCCCAGCTTCAAAACTGTAAGTGGATCTTCAGGGGTTAGTGTTAGGTTTTTTTAAGGGTTTATTGGGTGGGTTTTATTTTTAGGTTAGGGTTTGGGCCGCAATAGAGCTAAATGCCCTTTTAAGGGCAATGCCCATACAAATACCCTTTTCAGGGCAATGGGGAGCTTAGGTTTTTTTAGTCAGGGTTTTATTTGGGGGGTTGGTTGTGTGGGTGGTGGGTTTTACTGTTGGGGGGTTGTTTGTATTTTTTTTCAGGTAAAAGAGCTGATTTCTTTGGGGCAATGCCCTGCAAAATGCCCTTTTAAGGGCTATTGGTAGTTTAGTTTAGGCTAGGGTTTTTTTTTATTTTGGGGTTTTTATTTTTATTTTGATAGGGCTATAAGATTAGATGTAATTATTTTAAATATCTTTGTTTTTTAATTTGTGTAATTTAGTGTTTTTTTTTTGTAATTTAGGTAATTGTATTTAATTTATTTCATTGTATTTAATTTAGGTAATTTATTTAATTGTAGTGTCGTGTTAGGTGTTAGTGTAACTTAGGTAAGGTTTTATTTTACAGGTAAATTTGTATTTATTTTAGCTAGGTAGTTAGTAAATAGTTAATAACTATTTAGTAACTATTCTACCTAGTTAAAATAAATACAAACTTGCCTGTAAAATAAAAATAAACCCTAAGCTAGATACAATGTAACTATTAGTTATATTGTAGCCAGCTTAGGGTTTATTTTACTGGTAAGTATTTATTTTTAAATAGGAATTATTTATTTATTAATAGTAGGTTTGATTTAGATTTAATTTAATTATATTTAAGTTAGGGGGTGTTAGGGTTAGACTTAGATTTAGGGGTTAATAAATTTAGTATAGTGGCGGCGACATTGGGGGCAGCAGATTAGGGGTTAATAAGTATAATGTAGGTGTCGGCGATGTTGGGGCGGCAGATTAGGGGTTAATAAGTGTAAGATTAGGGGTGTTTAGACTCGGGGTTCATGTTGGGGTGTTAGGTGTAAACATAACTTTAGTTTCTATGGGGAAATCGTGCACGAGCACGTACAACCAGCTCACCGCTGACTTAAGCAGCGAAGGTATTGGAGTGCGGTATGGAGCACAATTTTGCTCTAGGCTCACTTCTTGTCTTTTAACGCCGGGTTTATAAAAACCTGTAATACCAGCGCTGTAGGTAAGTAAGCGGTGACAATAACGTGCAAGTTAGTACCGCACCCCTCATAACACAAAACTCGTAATATGGCCGATAGATAGGCTTGATATTTTAAATAAATGTGCCCAGTAAAAATTTTAATTACATGCCAAGAAAGAATACATGTTTTGGTTTATAACAAAGTGAACTCATTATTGGATGCGTACAGCAATTATTTCTTCTATTTCAACCTCAGATATAACACAATAATATGTATCCTTGCTAACACCAACAAAGGGGACGATGACTATATCATACTACAGATATATACACAAGATGCAATGTCTTTATACATACTATTATCAAGTGCCCACATATTTCCAAGGATCGGAACATTCTGCCTCCAACGCAGCCTTGTATTCTTGGTCAGAGCTGCATTAGGAAGAGGGATGGTAATTCTGTTCCACCTGAAATTAAAAACAAAATATTATCATTATCAATAATATTATAATGAGTTAAATCATTTTAGGGATGTAAGTTTGCCACAAAAGGTAATTGGTTTGGCACTACAGCCTCTGATTTTCTGAAGAACCTGCAGGCTATGTGTACGATTAGTTGGCTGTTCCATAAGTAATTACAGCTAATATTCCTACATTACAATAAGTGATATCTGTGTCCCAATGTGGATATAGGGGAAAAAAATCAGTGTACGCCCTTGTCTGTTCACTAATCCCTAACTGTCCAAAAGAAAAAAAACGGCTACAAAAAATTGTTAACTTATTCTTAAAAAGACCACTTGTTTAATAATAAAATAAAAAATCCCATAAACGTATAGCAACTTTGACTAACTTGTAAAACGGATGTCACAAAAATGCTGACTAGCTAGATTTTTTTCTCCTTTTTATGATAAAGTAATTTTTATTATTTTGTAGCAAGTGCATAATAACAGAGAGAAATATAAAACAAGAAATTAACAGAACAAGGAAACAGAAATCCTGGGTTTCCAAAATTACATAGTGAATAAAATAGTTCAGATTACGGATTATTGAATCGTTCAGTCGCTATATCATAACCTGTAAGGCCACGCTTACAAAAAAAAGCTTAATGGCACCCAACACTTGTGAAACAATAATCTATACAGTGAAGAATTTTCTTTTGTAGCTGGAATTAAAGTAACTTTGTCTATAATTGTGTTGCTTTAAGGCTCAAACTGGTTACATATTACCAGGATAGGGATTAATAAATTAAAGAAATAGTGAAGGGAGAAAAGAGTTAGGTAGAGCAAAGAGAGAGAGAGAGAAGTAAAGTATAGATGAAGGGGTATCTCCTGACCATTCTACTCCGCTTTATTCAGAAGTTTGTTATATGTGGAATTAGTATGTCTCCTATTGATCTAAATTTTATCTGTTGTGTTTGGGGATTTTAAAATTCAAATAATAGAATAATCTAAGTGGGGGGGCTCTATTGGACTAGACTAGTGTGTTAGGACACATTGTGTAATATCCAGTAGTACCATACTTTCTGGAAGGTTTCTTGAGTATCTAGAAGAAATGCTGCCTGCTCTGACATGTTATAATAAAATTTAAGTTTTAGTTTGATTTCTTCCCAGGACGGGGCGCTCTCCCTCCAATGGCGGGCTATACATATCCTCGTGGCTGTACACAAAATCCTGATAAATAAATTAATGTATTTATTGAATTCTTTAAGTCTGACGTGGAGTAAAGCTTGTTCTATGGTAAGCTTAATAGGGCTGTCTATGATAGAGCTTAAGAACCGCGATAGCTGGTTCCACACCCTGCGTGTATGTGAGCAGTCCCACCACATGTGTTTATAGTCCCCTACCTCCCCACAGCCTCTATAACAGAGTCTAGATCTATCTTTGGTGGAGTGTGAGGTTATCTGCGGTGTTAGATACCAACGAAAGTTGGTCTTAATGCAATTTTCCCACATATCTGCACTTAATAATCCCTTCCCTGCACTAGATAGAGTTACATGCCACTCTCGAGTCTCCACCTCCCTATTGATATCTCTTTCCCATTTAGTTTGTAGGGAGGATTTAACATTGTCTGATGCTAGCTGGATTGCTTGGTATAGCCTAGAGATGGTGTTCTTGGGCCTGGATGAGGTGCTGCATATGCTTTCTAGTATAGAGGGTAAATTTTTAGTTATGGATGGCAAGATAGGGTGAATGATGGAGCTAAGTTGCAAGTATAAAAACCATTCTAATTTGATTGGCTGCAATTTTTCTTGTAGTTGTGTGTAGCTCATCATTTTACCTCCTACTATAAGGTCAGCTATTCTATAGAGTCCTCTATTTTCCCATTTTTGAATAATGGGGATCAGTTCATGCCTAACCAAGCTTGTAAGTGTGGCTTTAGCGGAGTGGGTGGGAAGTAGAGTTAGAGAGGTGGTCAGTCTAGACCATTGTTTTATCATGAAGTCTATTACCGGATATTCGTGTTGCTTCCTATTAAGGCACCGTTTAGGGTCCCAAAGAATCATGTCCCGTGGGATAATTCCTGCAATATCTGTTTCTAGTTGAGTCCAAATAATGTCTTTGTCGGGGTCATTGAGAAGTGCGGTCTGTGCTAATCTGGCTGCCTGATAATAGTGCTTAAGGTTTGGTGCTCCCCCCCCCGCAATTGTCTGTTCCTAGAGAGGACTGCCGAAGGAATTCTGGCCTTTTTGTTTCCCCTTATAAAACGAGTTAAATGCTTTTGTAGGTCATCCAAGTCTGGAGCTGGTATTCTAATTGGCAGGGTGCGGAATAGATATAAGATCCTTGGTAATATCATCATTTTGACTGCCGACAGTCTACCAAACCATGTAAATCTTAATTTACTCCATTTATTTAGATCTTGTTTAATAGATTTATACATAGGGGGATAGTTTGCCTTGTATAATGTCGATGAGCTTGTGGTTAGATTGATCCCTAAGTATCTGAGGAGGTTTTTAGCCCATTTAAATTCAAAATTGGCCTCAATCAGTTTTTTGGTATGGTCCGGGAGGTGTATAGGTAATGCTTCGCATTTCTCCAGGTTAATTTTATAGCCTGATATTGAGGAAAAGGAGTTGAGGGTTTGGTAGAGGTTCGGAAGAGTCATTAATGGTCTTGATAGGGAAAGTAGGACATCGTCCGCGAAGAGTGTGAGTTTATATTCCTTTTGTTTAATTTTAATACCAGTTATATCAGGGGATCTTCTAATATGTTGGGCCAGGGGTTCAATGCAGAGCGCAAACAGTAATGGGGATAAAGGGCAGCCCTGACGGGTCCCATTGAGGACGGCAAATCTTTCGGATTGGTGGCCCATGGCTCTCACGCTTGCTGAGGGAGTGGAATATATATTTTGAATTGCTCTCATAAATTCTCCAGATATACCTATTTTGGTTAACACTGCCTGCATGTATGTCCAGTCGACTCTGTCAAACGCCTTCTCCGCATCCAATGAAAGGAGCACAGAAGGCGTTTTTGTCTCGTGCATGTAGTCAATCAAGGATACCATTCTCCTGACATTATCAGGAGCTTCCCTATTTTGTATGAAGCCGACCTGGTCTGGGTGGACCAGTCTGGGGAGTAAGGGCTTAAGACAATTAGCTAGAATCTTAGTGAAAATTTTTAGATCCTGATTTATTAAAGAGATTGGTCTATAATTCTGACACAACGTCCTGTCTTTGCCTGGTTTCGTTTTCTCCTTTTTATGACTAACTTGATTTTTTTTTTTTTTAAATCATATTTATTACAATTCAACAAATTTATACATTTTTATGCATTTTCACAAAGCAACAAAAGATACATAGATAATGAAAAGAAAAAAAAAACAGAAAAACAAAACCTCCATGAAGGATCAGCATAATATTATTCTTATCAGCAGAATTTTGAGTCTAGTATTCCTTCGTCTCTAATATTTCCCTGTTGAATTATTTTCCCTATATTTCCTTAAGCGATACTAAACAAAATCATACAACCTAACGAGACAAAAAGAAAGAAAGAGAGAAAAAAAAAAGAAAAAGGGTGAAAGAAAAGAAAGATACCCTACTCATCCTCCCCCCCCCTCAGCTCCTCCACTTCGTGTACAATTACCACAGCTCCAATAATACCAGCTCTGTATTCTGAAAAGGGAATATAATATAATCTCTCTCTGTGACCGGAAGAGATTTAATAAATGGAGCCCATTTACAAAAGAAATTTCTAATATCAGAATCATTATTAATATCCGTGTCACGTTGTTCTATCATACATTGGCCTAGATTTAGAGTTCGGCGGTAGCCGTCAAAACCAGCGTTAGAGGCTCCTAACGCTGGTTTTGGCCGCCCGCTGGTATTTGGAGTCAGTGATTAAAGGGTCTAACGCTCACTTTACAGCCGCGACTTTTCCATACCGCAGATCCCCCTACGCCATTTGCGTAGCCTATCTTTTCAATGGGATCTTCCTAACGCCGGTATTTAGAGTCGTTTCTGCAGTGAGCGTTAGAGCTCTAACGACAAGATTCCAGCCGCCTGAAAATAGCAGGAGTTAAGAGCTTTCTGGCTAACGCCGGTTTATAAAGCTCTTAACTACTGTACCCTAAACTACACTAACACCCATAAACTACCTATGTACCCCTAAACCGAGGTCCCCCCACATCGCCGCCACTCGATTAAAATTTTTAACCCCTAATCTGCCGACCGCCACCTACGTTATACTTATGTACCCCTAATCTGCTGCCCCTAACACCGCCAACCCCTGTATTATATCTATTAACCCCTAACTTGCCCCCCACAACGTCGCCGCAAGCTACTTAAAATAATTAACCCCTAATCTTCCGACCGCAAATCGCCGCCACCTACGTTATCCCTATGTACCCCTAATCTGCTACCCCTAACATCGCCGACCCCTATGTTATATTTATTAACCCCTAATCTGCCCCCCACAACGTCGCCGACACCTACCTACACTTATTAACCCCTAATCTGCCGAGCGGACCTGAGCGCTACTATAATAAAGTTATTAACCCCTAATCCGCCTCACTAACCCTATCATAAATAGTATTAACCCCTAATCTGCCCTCCCTAACATCGCCGACACCTACCTTCAATTATTAAGCCCTAATCTGCCGACCGGAGCTCACCGCTATTCTAATAAATGTATTAACCCCTAAAGCTAAGTCTAACCCTAACACTAACACCCCCCTAAGTTAAATATAATTTTTATCTAACGAAATAAATTAACTCTTATTAAATAAATAATTCCTATTTAAAGCTAAATACTTACCTGTAAAATACATCCTAATATAGCTACAATATAAATTATAATTATATTATAGCTATTTTAGGATTAATATTTATTTTACAGGCAACTTTGTAATTATTTTAACCAGGTACAATAGCTATTAAATAGTTAAGAACTATTTAATAGTTACCTAGTTAAAATAATAACAAATTTACCTGTAAAATAAATCCTAACCTAAGATATAATTAAACCTAACACTACCCTATCAATAAAATAATTAAATAAACTACCTACAATTACCTACAATTAACCTAACACTACACTATCAATAAATTAATTAAACACAATTGCTACAAATAAATAAAATTAAATAAACTATCTAAAGTACAAAAAATAAAAAAGAACTAAGTTACAGAAAATAATAAAATATTTACAAACATAAGAAAAATATTACAACAATTTTAAACTAATTACACCTACTCTAAGCCCCCTAATAAAATAACAAAGCCCCCCAAAATAAAAAATTCCCTACCCTATTCTAAAATACAAATATTACAAGCTCTTTTACCTTACCAGCCCTGAACAGGGCCCTTTGCGGGGCATGCCCCAAGAATTTCAGCTCTTTTGCCTGTAAAAAAAAACATACAATACCCCCCCCCCAACATTACAACCCACCACCCACATACCCCTAATCTAACCCAAACCCCCCTTAAATAAACCTAACACTACCCCCCTGATGATCTTCCTACCTTGTCTTCACCATGCCAGGTTCACCGATCCGTCCTGGCTCCAAGATCTTCATCCAACCCAAGCGGGGGCTAGACATCCACTGAAGAAGTCCAGAAGAGGGTCCAAAGTCTTCCTCCTATCCGGCAAGAAGAGGACATCCGGACCGGCAAACATCTTCTCCAAGCGGCATCTTCTATCTTCTTCCATCCGATGACGACCGGCTCCATCTTGAAGACCTCCAGCGCGGATCCATCCTCTTCTTCCGACGACTAGACGACGAATGACGGTTCCTTTAAGGGACGTCATCCAAGATGGCGTCCCTCGAATTCCGATTGGCTGATAGGATTCTATCAGCCAATCGGAATTAAGGTAGGAATTTTCTGATTGGCTGATGGAATCAGCCAATCAGAATATAGTTCAATCCGATTGGCTGATCCAATCAGCCAATCAGATTGAGCTCGCATTCTATTGGCTGTTCCGATCAGCCAATAGAATGCGAGCTCAATCTGATTGGCTGATTGGATCAGCCAATCGGATTGAACTATATTCTGATTGGCTGATTCCATCAGCCAATCAGAAAATTCCTACCTTAATTCCGATTGGCTGATAGAATCCTATCAGCCAATCGGAATTCGAGGGACGCCATCTTGGATGACGTCCCTTAAAGGAACCGTCATTCGTCGTCTAGTCGTCGGAAGAAGAGGATGGATCCGCGCTGGAGGTCTTCAAGATGGAGCCGGTCGTCATCGGATGGAAGAAGATAGAAGATGCCGCTTGGAGAAGATGTTTGCCGGTCCGGATGTCCTCTTCTTGCCGGATAGGAGGAAGACTTTGGACCCTCTTCTGGACTTCTTCAGTGGATGTCTAGCCCCCGCTTGGGTTGGATGAAGATCTTGGAGCCAGGACGGATCGGTGAACCTGGCATGGTGAAGACAAGGTAGGAAGATCATCAGGGGGGTAGTGTTAGGTTTATTTAAGGGGGGTTTGGGTTAGATTAGGGGTATGTGGGTGGTGGGTTGTAATGTTGGGGGGGGGTATTGTATGTTTTTTTTTACAGGCAAAAGAGCTGAAATTCTTGGGGCATGCCCCGCAAAGGGCCCTGTTCAGGGCTGGTAAGGTAAAAGAGCTTGTAATATTTGTATTTTAGAATAGGGTAGGGAATTTTTTATTTTGGGGGGCTTTGTTATTTTATTAGGGGGCTTAGAGTAGGTGTAATTAGTTTAAAATTGTTGTAATATTTTTCTTATGTTTGTAAATATTTTATTATTTTCTGTAACTTAGTTCTTTTTTATTTTTTGTACTTTAGATAGTTTATTTAATTTTATTTATTTGTAGCAATTGTGTTTAATTAATTTATTGATAGTGTAGTGTTAGGTTAATTGTAGGTAATTGTAGGTAGTTTATTTAATTATTTTATTGATAGGGTAGTGTTAGGTTTAATTATATCTTAGGTTAGGATTTATTTTACAGGTAAATTTGTTATTATTTTAACTAGGTAACTATTAAATAGTTCTTAACTATTTAATAGCTATTGTACCTGGTTAAAATAAATACAAAGTTACCTGTAAAATAAATATTAATCCTAAAATAGCTATAATATAATTATAATTTATATTGTAGCTATATTAGGATTTATTTTACAGGTAAGTATTTAGCTTTAAATAGGAATCATTTATTTAATAAGAGTTAATTTATTTCGTTAGATAAAAATTATATTTAACTTAGGGGGGTGTTAGTGTTAGGGTTAGACTTAGCTTTAGGGGTTAATACATTTATTAGAATAGCGGTGAGCTCCGGTCGGCAGATTAGGGGTTAATAATTGAAGGTAGGTGTCGGCGATGTTAGGGAGGGCAGATTAGGGGTTAATACTATTTATGATAGGGTTAGTGAGGCGGATTAGGGGTTAATAACTTTATTATAGTAGCGCTCAGGTCCGCTCGGCAGATTAGGGGTTAATAAGTGTAGGCAGGTGTCGGCGACGTTGTGGGGGGCAGATTAGGGGTTAATAAATATAACATAGGGGTCGGCGATGTTAGGGCAGCAGATTAGGGGTACATAGGGATAACGTAGGTGGCGGCGGTTTACGGAGCGGCAGATTAGGGGTTAAAAGTGTAATGCAGGGGTCAGCGATAGCGGGGGCGGCAGATTAGGAGTTAATAAGTGTAAGGTTAGGGGTGTTTAGACTCGGGGTACATGTTAGGGTGTTAGGTGCAGACTTAGGAGGTGTTTCCCCATAGGAAACAATGGGGCTGCGTTAGGAGCTGAACGCTGCTTTTTTGCAGGTGTTAGGTTTTTTTTCAGCTCAAACAGCCCCATTGTTTCCTATGGGGGAATCGTGCACGAGCACGTTTTTGATGCCGGCCGCGTCCGTAAGCAACTCTGGTATCGAGAGTTGCATTTGCGGTAAAAATGCTCTACGCTCCTTTTTTGGAGCCTAACGCAGCATTTGTTTGAACTCTCGATACCAGAGTTAAATTTATGGTGCGGCCAGAAAAAAACCCGCGGAGCGTTAACAGCCCTTTTACCGCCGAACTCTAAATCTAGGCCATTGTTTTTTAAGGAAATTTTTTATTTCAACCACACTAGGAATATCTCTTGTCTTCCATTTTTTCAATATTAAATACCTAGCTGCCAAAATAGAGACACTTATTATCTTTTCATTTAATAGTTGTTCTGTTTGGTTATCACAACAAAAAATAATAAGGCTTATCGACAGCTCCAGAGGGGAAATCCTAAGAGTAGTATTAATCCAGAATTCTAATTTGCGCCAGAATTGCCTAATCAAAGGGCAATTATATATCATATGTAAAAGGTCTGCAGCAACTAAGGAGCATTTGGGACATTTATAAAAATTAATATTCTGGAACTTATACCCTTTTTCTGGAGTATAATGAAATCTGTGAAGTAATTTAAGATGAGCCTCTCTCCATGTTGCTGAGAGAGTAGCCTTTGACACTTTGTGAATGGACTTTTGTATAAATTTATAATCAATATAGTCCAGAGCCATAATTGATCTCCAATTCTGAGTGATTCTCTCTAAGGTTTGACTTGCTTTGCCTGCTCCTAAAAGATAATAGCAAAAGGAAATGGACATACGCCCTTTCTTAACTAATGTAAACCAATCCTCTAAGTCTCCCAATTCCCATTGCCACTCTCCCTCCTTTACCAGCTCCGATGCATAATGTCTTGCCTGCAGGAATGCAAAGAATTCTTTATTGCTGAGATTGAAACTATTTTAAATTTCTTCGAAAGTTCTGATGCATTTCTTCTCTTTGTCAATGAGTTGTATCATCGAATTTAATCCCATAGAGTGCCAATTCTTAAAAATAACAGAATCTAAACCAGCTTGGAATAATGGATTTCCTATTATAGGGAGATATTTAGAAACGCTACATTTAATCGAGAGCAACTTCCCTATCTTCCACCAAGCCTTCAATGGATTCAAAATCATTTTATTTCCCTTGATACTAGAGGGCAAGCCCTTTAGATCACAGTGCAACAACGCCTGTGGGAGATATGGGTCACAAACACTTTCCTCCAGTGGGTTATTTAGAACATAGTTGTTACCAAAGATCCAATCTGCCGCAATTCGTGCCAAAAAGGCAAGATTGTACAATCGTACGTCAGGTAATGCAAAAACAGCAAATATTTTGGCATGTGTTAATTTATTTAGGGCTATCCTAGGTTTTCTCTTCTGTCAGATAAAACTTCTAAGCCAACTATTTAGCCCTCGAATGTCCCTATCATAAAGTATTAGTGCTGTATTCTGTAGTATATATAATAGTTTGGGAAGGAGAACCATTTTAAACAGGGCTATCCGTCCTGAAATAGAAAGAGGTAAGTTTTCCCATGCTCTAAGTTTATCCTTGATTATGGTCATAATTGGAGGGATATTAAAATTATATAGATCTCGTGGATTGGTAGGTATTACTATGCCTAGATACTTAAATGAATCCTTAACTGTTCTAAAAGGGTTGTTCAGAAAGTAGTCTTTATTTTTTCTTAGCCAGTACAGCTCTGATTTCAAGACATTTATTTTGTAACCGGAGAATAGTCCGAATTGATTGGTGATTTTCAAAAGCTTTGGTATATTAACCTTAATATTTGATAAGTAGACAAGAATATCGTCTGCGTATAGCGCTAGTTTAATCTCCTGTCTACCTATTGTAACCCCTTCCAGCTGTGACCTGATCCTGATAGCCAAAGGTTCCACACTTAGGTTGAAAAGGAGAGGAGAGAGGGGGCACCCCTGCCTAGTTCCACGATTAAGTACAATTTGCAAAGAGGGGGTATTATTTACAATTAACCTTGTTGTAGGAGCATTATATAAATTCGTAATAAATTTGGGGAAGTTACCTTTAAACCCAAAATGTCCCAGGGAGGTAAAGAGGTGATCATGCTGTATTGAATCAAATGCCTTCTCAGCATCAATTGTCACAATGGCCAGGTCAGGAGTTTGTTCCCCCTCTCCTCTCCCCCCCCCCCACCCCTATCAAAAAAATGCTCTGTCACCACCAATACCTCTCTAATTTTCGCTGATGAATTCTGTGAATTCAAGAAGCCTGCTTGATCTTTATGTATAATATTTGGTAATATCTCCTGTAACCTTTTAGCCAAAATTGACATAAGTACCTTATAGTCAACATTTAGTAGGGCTATCGGTCTGTATGATTCCCTATAGGCTGGATCTTTTCTGCCCTTAAGAATTAACGTCGTAAAGGAAGCTGAGAAAGCTTTCGGCACTGATTCTCCTTCAATATATATAGCATTATATAAATTTCTGAGATGAGGCGCAATCTCTGAAGATAAGATCTTATAAAATTCACTTGGTAGCCCATCCGGGCCTGCAGCTTTATTAATAGCAGATTCAGAGATCACCTTCTCTATTTCTTCTACCCTTATTGGCGTATTGAGAATCTCTATTAATTCTGCAGATACCTTAGGGCAGCCAATTTCGCTCCAAAATTCTTCTGCCTGTGTTAAGTCAGATTTTTTAGAGGCATATATTTCTTGGTAATATTTAACCATTTCCTTGTGTATTTCTGTGTTTTCCGAAAGGAACTTTCCGTCTACAAAAAGTTTTTCAATAAATGATGACCTTTTCTCATTTCTAACCAATTTAGCCAGTAGTTTCCCGGATTTGTTACCATATCTATATAACTTAGATTGTAATTTCAACTCTGACTGGGTTTCTTTATAAATAGAAAAAGTATCTTTATCACTTTTTGCCCGAAGATAGCTTGCCCAGTTAACCGGGTTTCTTGTCAGGAGAAGGCGATTATATGAATTAATTACTGCATTATTCAATTCTTTCTCTCTTGATCTTAATTTCTTATTTATCATAGCAGTATAAGCAATAATTTCCCCTCTCATGACTGCTTTGGCCGCTTCCCAAAGAATAAGGGGGCGATCCCGATATTCTCTATTAAACTGAATATAGTCCTCAAATTTAATCTTCAAGTGAGCTTTAAATTTTTTATCGGAAGCTAAAAAGGAGGGAAAGTAAAAACGAGAAGGGCCTAATCCAGGAATTGTTAATTGAACATCCAAAGAAATTGGACCATGATCGGAGAGAAAGATAGGTAATATCTTTGCTTTAATTTTAACTATGCACAACTTTTCATCAACCAGAAAAAGGTCTATTCTTGACATAGTCTTATGCGCTTTGGATAAGCATGTGAATTCTCTAACGTCGGGATTCTGAATCCTCCATATATCTTTTATATTTAAATTTTGACAAATTTTAGCCAGCAATTTGGTTTCCAAGTTATCTTTTTTATTCTTCTTATGTTTTTCTTTATCTCTTAGCCTGTCCAAGGGACAATGAGGGGCCATGTTAAAATCTCCTCCAAGAATTAAATATCCTTCCCGGGAGGAGAGAATCTTAGCTTGTATCTGATTCCAGAATTCTGGGTCAATAATATTAGGTGCATAAATATTACAAAGTGAAAAGATTGTTTTATCCATTTTAATCTTTAAAAATATATATCTCCCCTCTGGATCGGCGAGAGTCTGGATAATGTCTACATTTAATTTTTTTCCTATCAATATGGCGACCCCTCTTCTCCTGCATGTACCTGGTGAGACAAAGATTTATTTTACCCATCCCTGTTTAAGTTTCAAAGTTTCCTCCAAAGTTAAGTGAGTTTCCTGTATGAAAACTATATCTGATTCAAGCCGTCTTGTATGTGTTAAAATAGATTTCCTTTCAATGGGTGTTGATATCCCCCCCACATTCCAAGAAACTACCTTAAAATTAGCCACTGAGCTGGTCATTTATCTGGGAGGGGGAAGAGCAAGAGAGAGGGGAAAGAAAGAAAGAGAAAAAAAAACGCCAGGGGGGAGGGGACCAAGAAGGAAAAAAGGAGAGAAGAAGGGAGAAAAAAAGAAAGAGAAAAAAAAAAAAAGTAAATAATTCCTGACCATTCTTGGAGCATCTCATTTCTATAATTGCTACCTTAGCCAGAATGACTTTTACTACTTCTGAATATTTAATTGTTGTAACAGTTTTTCTGCCTCATGTGGATTGTCAAACAGATGGGCCTTACCTTTAACATATATTTTTAACTTAGAAGGATATATGATTAATGCTTGATAACCTTGTTGGATAAATTTTGTACATATTGGGGCCACGTTCCTTCTCTTAGAAGCTGTTTCAAATGAATAATCTTGAAATACAAGAATTTTTTTCCCCTTATAAGTTATAGGCTGATTTTTACGAAAATACTGAAGAATTGTAACCTTATCTTGGAAATTAAGTAATTTCGCTATAATTGGTCTAGGTCTACTATCCTCCTGCCTATCCATTGTTTGTCTCCCCAATCTATGTATCCTCTCAACAACTATTTGTGAATGGTTGGGAGGAATTTTAAGTATCTGAGCTAGCTCCTCAGGGATGAATTTACTTAGATCTTCCGATTGACCCTCCTCGGGCACCCCTATAATACGAATGTTGTTTCGCCTAGCGCGATTTTCCAGGTCTTCAATTTTATTCTGCATTTTGGAAATGATTAAATTATTGGATTCAAGATTAGACCCCTGAACTGCAGCAGTATCTTCCAATTCGGATACTCTCTGTTCAACTTCATCTAGTCTGTTAGAGAATATTTTTATCTCCTGTCTGAGTGAATTTAGATCTTGTTTGATCTCAGACCTTAAAGCCTCAAATTTAGGGGTTAATGCCTCAGAGATGCTAGCAACTAAGGACTGTACGTTAGTTAATTCATTCATAGGTGGGATACAACCTGCAGTTATAGGTAATTCAGAGGGTGCTTCGGCCATAACCTTAGTCCTCCTCTCTCTCTGTTTAGCTGGCATGGCTGGTGAAGGAGTCCGGGAGTGCAAGTGAAGGAATTTATCCATGTGCCGTAGGACTTGGGGACAAATAATCTTATTTAGGGAAAATTATATAAGTGCATAAATGGGAAAAGGGAAGTGAGGGAAAGGAGTGAGGGGAAATGTGCCAAGGAGTGAAGGGAGGGTGTGCGTTTCTTATCTTCCCTCTCTATTCCAAAAAAATCAAATTAGTGTACTTAAACTCGTTCACCAAGTCATGTATATAGGTTAAATGACAGTATAGAGGAGGGCTAATAAATTAAACAAGTTACCTATTCTATAGTGTTACCTGTTAACGTTAATTCTATTAGTTATAATGATGCCCTCAGGCCCAAGATACTCTAAATATAACTTATCAGATACCAAGATCTAACAATTTTTAAATCTAAATTCAGAAAAAAGAAAGGGAAAATCCTTGTTAAATAATACTAGTGTTAAACATCCTTAGATAGTTTTCAATATAAAACAGTGTTCAAAAACAACATATAAAAGTCAAAAAGTCAGTTATTACTTTCTGCTAATATTACCCTCTTAACTCTACACCTTCACACTGTTAAGCAAAAAAAGGAGGTTTAACACATGCAAAAATGAGGAGTTAGTTAGTAAATGGCTACCAAATACAGGACTCAAACCATATAAATCTCAGTTCCTAGATAAATATAGGGGTAGTTTGAGTTACATTATGCTTTATTTACTAGTTCCCCTAAGCCCTCTATATTATCAATTAACCAAAATTTGCTAATATGATTTAGGTAATTTTTCAGAATTGAAACCTAGGCTTTATGTCACCTAACTAAATTATAATAATTTAATAACAATTATAATACCACAAGAAAAAAACAGGAAAATTGAGAAACCCCAAAAGAAAAAGAAAATTCAGCAAAAAACAAGAAAATCTATAAATAGAAAAAATGTGGCCAACAAATTATTATAGATTCAGTTCACTATTACTTTTGCAATATTGACAATAGCCAAAGAAAATATGATAATGCTCAATCAGCCAGTCCAAAGTCTTTTCAACTTTAAATTTCTCTTCTTTAATTATTGTTTAGCTTATGTGTTACTTCCCTTTTGGGCTTTTGTTATAAAATAGTCAAAGTATATTTAGCCACTACCATCAACTATTTCCCAAGTTACTGGTTATTTTTTATTCGTCTCAGACAAAGAGAAGCCACAACCTTTTCGATTTGTTATCCCCCGACTCAATTACTTTTCTTTTCCCTTCTGAATTATGATCTTTTTAGAAGTCTGCTTCAAACTCAAAACTTGTCAGCCAAACATACGATGTAGCAGAGATGTAAGTTCATGAAAACTTACCCCTTCTTGCGTTCTTTATCTGCCCGCCGCCAACCTTAGCAG
Source organism: Bombina bombina (assembly GCF_027579735.1). Lineage (NCBI taxonomy): Eukaryota > Metazoa > Chordata > Amphibia > Anura > Bombinatoridae > Bombina > Bombina bombina. The sequence goes on from NC_069504.1 coordinate 106,013,602, forward strand.
CCTGAATTCCGGGTGTCTCAGTGCCGCATATGGTCCAGATGAATGCCACCGGCGGCTCCTTCTCTGCAGATCCAATCGCGGTCCACGCTCAGCTCCCCTCACGCAGCACCGGTGGGGGGGAGCGAGCGGAACGTCACCAAGCAGCGACGGCAAGACAGGAGCAATTCACCCTTCCAACCTCCCGTCCAGGTCCGGGCCCGGTCCCTCCCACGCAGCACCGGTGGGGGAGGGAGGGAGGGGGGGGGAGAACGCACACCGGCCTAACTTGACTTTTTAACTGACTTGTACCTTTAACAGAACTAACCTAAATGACTGCAGGTAAATGTATTTAAAAATAATATGTATTTTTTTTTTAAAGAGAGAGAAAGTGTGTGTATGTTTATATGTGTATGTGTGTATATATATATATATATATATATATATATATATAATTAACTTCTATGTTACATTTTATAACTATAAAAAAGTTTGTAAATATAAATGAATGTATGTACAGAGGGAGACCTCTTAACCATTTATCCTTTCCCCTGCACGTTTACCTGCAAGAGAAGGCTGGAGCACATCAGTTCCTTACCCACTGTAGTTGTCAGATGAGTAGATAGTACTGTGAGGAAGATGAGGCCCGGCACAAAGCTCCGGCAGGCATTCTGAGTGCAGTAAAGACCAGGTGTGACCATGATTTGTTGAGAATTCCAAACTGATGCTGTTGGGGAAATGAAAAAAAGTTTTCCACAAATAAATCTCCATTTGTTTCCCTTAATGTTTTAAAAAGACCTGTCAACCTTCCTAAACCCTCCTGCCAGGACCATAAATTGCAATATGTAGCTGACACTCAGAAACCCAACACTGTACCATAAATTAGTTTATATATATAGTAAAGACAATATCACAAACTATGTTCTACAGTATTATACACACAGGTATGGGGATGTAATGTTCCACTTGCCCCAGACAAATAAATTGAAACACATTAAGGGAAAACAGTACAGTGCCCCTTTTAATTGGCACTGTGCAATGTATAGGTAGAGTTTTTGTGGCACAAGCATAACAAATATGTTTAATAAATGACTTAACAAAGGGTTTTTTAACAACTTGGACTTGGTTTGAATTAAGAAAAAAAAAAAAAGACAAAAAACCCCACCAAAACAAAACATGAAAACTTATTTGACGTACTTGGTAATTTAAAGAGACACTGAACCCAATTGCTTTCTTTTGTGATTCAGATACAGCAAGCGATTTTAAGCAACTTTCTAATTTACTCCTATTAGCAAATGTCCTTCATTCTCTTTGTATCTATATTTGAAAAGCAAGAATGCAAGTTTAGATGTCGGACCATTTTGGTGAACAACCTGGGTTGTTCTTGCTGATTGGTGGATAAATTCATCCACCAATAAACAAGTGCTGTCCAGGGTTCTGGACTTTCTTTTTCAAATAAAGATAGCAAGAGAACAAAGACAAATTGATAATATGAGTAACTTAAAAAGTTGATTAAAATTGCAAGCTCTATCTGAATCACAAAATAATAAAAACATAATTTATGCTTACCTGATAAATTTATTTCTCTTGTAGTGTATCCAGTCCACGGATCATCCATTACTTATGAAATATATTCTCCTTCCCAACAGGAAGTTGCAAGAGTCCACCCACAGCAAAGCTGCTATATAGCTCCTCCCCTAACTGCCATATTCAGTCATTCGACCGAAAACATGCAGAGAAAGGAAAAACCATAGGGTGCAGTGGTGACTGTAGTTCAAATGAAAAAATTACCTGCCTTAAAGTGACAGGGCGGGCCGTGGACTGGATACACTACAAGAGAAATAAATTTATCAGGTAAGCATAAATTATGTTTTCTCTTGTTAAGTGTATCCAGTCCACGGATCATCCATTACTTATGGAATACCAATACCAAAGCTAAAGTACACGGATGATGGGAGGGACAAGGCAGGTACTTAAACGGAAGTTACCACTGCCTGTAAAAAACCCTTACTCCCAAAAATAGCCTCCGAAGAAGCAAGGTATCAAATTTGTTAAATTTGAAAAGTATGAAGCGCAGACCAAGACTCCGTCTTGTAAATCTGTTCAACAGAAGCCACATTTAAAAAAGGCCCAAGTGAAAACCACAGCTCTAGTAGAATGAGCTGTAATCCGTTCAGGAGGCTGCTGTCCAGCAGTCTCATAAGCTAAATGAATTATGCTTTTTAACCAAAAAGACAGAGAGGCTGCTGAAGTCTTTTGACCTCTCCTCTGTCCAGAATAGACAACAAACAAGGTGAACGTTTGATGAAAACTGTAGTAGCTTGTAAGTAAAACTTTAAAGCACAAACCACGTCCAATATTGTGTAATAGACGTTCCTTCTTTGAGGAAGGATTAGGATACAAGCATGGAACAACTATCTCTTGAGTGATGTACTTGTTAGATACCACCTTAGGAAAAAACCCAGGTTGGTACGCAGGACTACCTTATCCGTACGAAGGACCAGATAAGGAGAATCACATTGTAACACAGATAACTTGGAGACTCTACGAGTCGAGGAATTAGCTACCCAAAATGAACTTTCCAAGATAAAGATTGATATCTATGGAACAAAAAAGGTTCAAACGGAACTTCTTGAAGAACCTTAAGAATCAGGTTTAAGCTCCATGGTGGAGCAACAGTTTTAAACACAGGCTTGGATCTAACCAAAGCCTGACCAAATGCCTGAACGTCTAGAATACCTGCCAGACGCTTGTGCAAAAAAATAGACAGAGTAAAAATCTGTCCCCTTTTAAGGAATTAGCTGACAACCCTTTTCTCAAAAACATCTTGGAGAAAAGATAATATCCTGGGAATCCAGACTTTACTCCATGAGTAACCCTTGGATTCATAACAATCAGATATTTACACCATATCTATGTTCAATTTTCCTAGAGACAGGCTTTCATGTCTGTATTAAGGTATCAATGACTGACTCGGAGAAGCCATGCTTTGATAACATCAAGCGTTCAGTCTCCAGGCAGTCCATCTCAGATTGATTCTATTTAGATGGTTGAAAGGACCCTGAGGTAGAGGGACCTGTCTCAGAAGCAGAGACCGTGATGGAAAGGATGACATGTCCACCAGATCTGCATACCAGGTCCTGCGTGGCTACGCAGGCGCTGTCAAAAACACCAAAGCCCTCTCCTGCTTGGTCTTGACCTCCGGAGGAAATCCCACTCCCCCGGAAGAAAAGTCTGACGACTTAGAAAATCCACCTCCCAGTTCTCAACACCTGGGATATGGATAGCTGATAGACAAGAGTGAGTCTCTGTCCAGTGAATTATTGTAAGACTTCTAACATCGCTAGGGAACTTCTGTTCCCCCTTGATGGCTGATGTAAGCCACAGTCGTGTATATTGTCCGACTGAGTATGATGTACCTCAGAGTTGCTAACTGAGGCCAAGTCTGAAGAGCATGGAATATCACTCCCAGTTCCAGAATATTTATTAGAAGGAGGGTCTCCTCCTAAGTCCACTATCCCTGAGCCTTCAGGGAGTTCCAGACTGCATCCCAACCTAAAAGGCTGGCATCTATTGTAACAATTGTCCCATCTGACCTGCGGAAGGTCATACCCTTGGACAGATGGACCCGACATAGTCACCAGAGAAGAGAATCTCTGGTCTCTTGGTCCAGGTTTAACAGGGGGACAAATCTGTGTAATCCCCGTTCCTCTGAGCATGCATAGTTGCAGCGGTCTGAAATGTAGACGTGCAAACGGTACTATGTCCCTTGCCGCTACCATTAGGCCGATTTCATTCATGTACTGAGCCACCGAAGGGCGCGGATGGGATGAAAAAACACAGCAGAAATTTAGAAACTTTGACAACCTGGACTCCGTCAGGTAAATTTTCATTTCTACAGAATCTATCAGAGTTCCTAGGAGGGAAACCCTTGAGATTGGGGATAGAGAACTCTTTCCTTGTTCACTTTCCACCCATGTGATCTCAGAAATGCCAGTACTACGTCCGTATGAGACTGGGCAATTTGGATGTTTGACGCCTGTATCAGGATGTCGTCTAAATAAGGGGCCACTTCTATGCCCCGCGGTCTAAGGACCGCCAAAGCGACCCCAGAACCTCCATAAAGATTCTTGGGGCTGTAGATATCCCAAAGGAAAGAGCTACAAACTGGTAATGCCTGTCTAGAAAGGCAAACCTGAAAAACGATGGTGATCTTTATGCATCACAATGTGAGGATAAGCATCCTTCAAATCCATTGTAGTCCTCTATTGACTCTCCTGGATCATAGTTAAGATGGTACGAATAGTTTCCATCTTAAATGACGGAATTCTGAGGAATTTGTTTAAGATCTTTAGATCCAAAATAGGTCTGAAGGTTCCCTCTCCTTGGGAACCACAAACAGATTTGAGTAAAAACTCTGTCCCTGTTCCTCTCTTGGAACTGGATGGATCTCGTACACAATGTAAGAATGCCTCCTTCTTTATCTGGTTTGCAGATAATTGTGAAAGGCGAAATCTCCCCTTTTTTTGGGGGGGAATCTTTGAAATCCAGAAGATATCTCTGGGATATAAATTCCAATGCCTAGGGATCCTGGGCATCTCTTGCCCACGCCTGGGCGAAGAATGAAAGTCTGCCCCCTATAGGATCCGTTACCGGATAGGGGTCCGTTCCTTCATGCTGCCTTAGAGGCAGCAGCAGGCTCCTTGGCCTGCTTATCTTTGTTCCAGGTCCGATTGTCTCCAGACCGCCTTGGACTGAGCAAAAATTCCCTCTTGTTTTGCCTTAGAGGAAGAGGATGCCACACCTGCCCTGAAGTTTTTAAAAGGCACGAAAATTAGACCTTTTTTTTTTTTTTTTTTTTGGCCCTTGATTTGGACCTATCCTGAGGAAGGGCATGACCTTTTCCTCCAGTGATATAAGCAATAATCTCCTTCAAACCAGGCCCGAATAGGGTCTGCCCCTTGAAGGGAAGTTAAGTAGCTTATTTATTAAAGTCACGACAGCTGACCATGATATAAGCCATAGCGCTCTGCGCGCCAGTATAGTAAAAAACAGAATTCTTAGCCGTTAGTCTAGTCAAATGAACAAGGCATCAGAAAACAAAGGAATTGGCTAGCATAAGCTTGTCAAATATATTCATCCAATGGAGTCGCTTAACTGTAAAGCCTCATCAAGAGACTCAACCCAGAACGCCGCAGCAGCAGTGACAGAAGCAATGTATGCAAGGGGCTGCAGGATAAAACCCTGTTGAATAAACATTTTTTATCCATTGGATCTAAAAAGCACAACTGTCCTCGTCAGAGGTAGTGGTACGCTTAGCTAGAGTAGAAACTCTTCTCTCCACCTTAGGAACTGTCTGCCAGAAGTCCCGTGTGGTGGTAACTATTAGAAAACATTCTTCTAAAAAATAGGAGGGGAAGAGAACGGCACACCTGGTCTATCCCATTCCTTATTAAAAATTTTTTAGTAAACCTCTTTAGGTATTGGAAAAACATCAGTACACACCGGCACTGCATATTATTTATCCAGTCTACACAATTTCTCTGGCCCTGCGATTGTACACATTCATTCAGAGCAGCCAAAGCCTCCCTGAGCAACAAGTGGAGGTTCTCAAGCATAAATTTTAAATGTAGAAATATCAGAATCAGGTTAAATCATCTTCCCTGAGTCAAAAAAAAAAATCACCCACAGACTAAGCATATTGTGAGGTAGTATCATACATGGTTCTTAAAGCGTCTGTATGCTCTGTATCTACCCCCAGAGCTAACTGCTTTCCTTTAATTTCAGGTAGTCTGACTAATACTGCTGCCAGAATATTATTCACCACCTTTGCCATGTCTTGTAAAATAAACGCTATGGGCGCCCTTGATGTACTTGGTGCCATTTGAGCGTGAGTCCCTGAAGCGGGAGTTGAAGGGTCTGACACGTGGGGAGAGTTAGTCGGCATAACTTTCCCCTCGACAGAATCCCCTGGTAAAAGAAACGCTATGGGTGCCCTTGATGTACTTGGCGCCATTTGAGCGTGAGTCCCTAAAGCGGGAGTCAAAAGGTCTGACACGTGGGGAGAGTTAGTCGGCATAACTACCCCCACGACAGAATCCTCTGGTGATAATGTTTTTAAAGACAAAAAATGATCTTTATTGTTTAACATGAAATCAGTACATCTGGTACACATTCTAAGATGGGGTTCCACCATGGCTTTAAAACATAATGAACACAGAGCTTCCTCTATGTTAGACATGTTAGAACAGACTAATAATGAGACTAGTAAGCTTGGAAAACACTTTAAATCAAGTTAACAAGCAAATATATAAAACGTTACTGTGTCAAAATTTTGTCAAAATTTGAAAAACAGTGAAAAAAAAAAAAAAAGGCAGTAAAACAAACGAAATTTTTACAGTACATGTAATAAGGTAACAGAGCATTGCACACACTTGCAAATGGATGATTAACCCCTTAATGCAAAAAACAGATAAAAAAAACAACATAGACGTTTTTTTTAAAAACAGACACAACAAACTGCCACAGCCAACAGTGGGAAGCTTCATTTAACTGTTTCTATGCAAAATTTAAGCCAGCCATGTGGAAAAAACTTAGGCCCCAATAAGTTTTATCACCAAACATATGTTAAAAAACGATTAAACATGCCAGCAAACGTTTTAAAACACATTTTTACAAGAGTATGTATCTCTATTAATAAGCCTGATACCAGTCGCTTTTACTGCATTTAAGGCTATACCAACATTACAGTGTTATCACCAATGTACGTTAAAAAACGATTAAACATGCCAGCAAACGTTTTAAAACACATTTTTATAAGAGTATGTATCTCTATTAATAAGCCTGATACCAGTCGCTATCGCTGCATTTAAGGCTTTACTTACATTACTTCGGTATCAGCAGTATTTTCTTAGTCAATTCCATTCCTAGAAAAATATTTTACTGCACATACCTTATCTGCAGGAAAACCTGCACGCCATTCCCCCTCTGAAGTACCTCACTCCTCAGAATGTGTGAGAACAGCAAATGGATCTTAGTTACGTCTGCTAAGATCATAGAAAAACGCAGGCAGATTCTTCTTCCAAATACTGCCTGAGATAAACAGCACACTCCGGTGCCATTTAAAAATAACAAACTTTTGATTGAAGAATAAACTAAGTAGAAAGCACCACAGACTCTCACGACCTCCTATCTATGTTGAGGCTTGCAAGAGAATGACTGAATATGGCAGTTAGGGGAGGAGCTATATAGCAGCTTTGCTGTGGGTGGACTCTTGCAACTTCCTGTTGGGAAGGAGAATATATTTCATAAGTAATGGATGATCCGTGGACTGGATACACTTAACAAGAGAAATTGGGTTCAGTATCCCTTTAATTCTGATAAATTGGAATGGCACTAGATGGGCCAGATTACAAGTGGCAAGCTAATGCTAGTGTGGGGCGCAATAAGCAGTGTCGCTGGACTAATATTAGCACGCAACTTGATATTACAAGCCCATGGTTAATCATATATTACATAGAAGATTAGTGCGATTGCACTAAATATAGCGTTGATATTACAAGTTGAAAGTTATGGTTTGCACTCAAGCGAAAGCCTATGCAGCACTAGAAGTGTAAGGGGACGAATTATCGGGCCCTTGTTTTCGGTGAACCCCGCTGCTCCATAACTTGTCCGCCTGCTCTGAGGCGGCGGACAGAAATCAACCCATTCGAATACGATCGGGTTGATTGACACCCCCTGCTAGCAGTCGATTGGCCATGAATCTGCATGGGGCGGTATTGCACAAGCCGTTCTGGTGAACGGCTTGTGCAATGATAAATGCTGACAGCGTATGCTACATCGTATCATGTCCACTCGTACTTTGATAAATATGCCCCCATGGCTTAAAAAAAAAAGTTGATGAAGCGGTAAAACATCCAGGGAACAACTGTGTACTGTAGGTTGCCCCTCGTTACCATCTGTATCCCCTACAACACTTTTGTTTGAGATCTAAAGACAGCTTTCCACAGTTCTCTCAACCTCCTTGCAGTTTGAAACAGACCCTAAAGTCTTTTTTTAAAAAGCAGGAATGTAAAACTTAGGAACCGGACCATTTTGGGTTAAAATCCTGGGTTATGCTTGTAGCCACCAATAAGCAAGCGCTATCCAGGGTTCTTAACCTAAAATGGTCCCGCTCCTAAGCTTTACATTACTGCTTTTTAAATAAAGATAGCAAGAGAACAAAGAAAAATTGATAATAGGAGTAAATTAGAAAGTTGCTTAAAATTGCATTGTTCTATCTGAATCATAAAAGAAAAAAAAAATTGGTTTTAGTATCCATTCAAAGCAGTGGTCTCAAAGTACAGTCCCTGGGCCATATGTGGCCCTCAAGATAGTTTCATCTGGCCCTCCCTTGTTTAATAGGTACATCATTTATATGGGCTGTCGATTTTCTTTTTGGGTTCAAAGAAATTTAACTAGTTGATGTTCTATATAGGCACTCACAAGATAAATATAAAGACAAGTGTCCAGTGTAGACTCCCACCATGCACTGCTTGGATAAATGCTTGGATAATGTTGTTATACATTCCCAGAATTATCACTTCACTTCGCACTCACAAGATAAATATAGACAACTGTGTATGTCTATTGTGGGCTAGAACTCCCACCATACACTACTATTTGGGTAAATGTAATTTCCAGTTCCTAGTATACCCAGTTTCATAGCACTTACTTAGTCCAAGCGGCTCCATGGGTGAAGAACTCTTGGCCAATGGCCCCCAGGTACATTAAGCTTGATACCCCTGCTTTAAAGCCTCACAAACAATCATTCTTTACTTCTTCGGAGATATACTAATTCCTGCCTCACACTGTGCCATATATGTCTCTCATTGTGTTTTATTACAAAAGCTGTAAGGTTGTTCTGCAACTTAAGATTTATTTTTTTTAAATAGCATTAGTGTCATGAAACTTGACTCAGTAGAATTAAATATATTTTACAGTAAAAATTAGAATGAGGCTATTTATCTACAACTTGTTATTTTTGCTTTAAACAAAAACTTTAAAATATATTTATCACAAAACTCATTTATGTTTATTTTGTTCTGAGATTTACACCTTGGGCACAAAAAAAATGAAATAATAAAATAATATACAGATGTATTACTGTACCTGTTTCCAGGTTGATGTGAACCACATCCCAGATTGAGTGAAAACTGTACCATGTGGGACTCTGTGGATGGAAGTACCGGTAGCACGTGGAGAAAATCCACAGCCCAGACATTGAGGTTGTGTCCACGATGACTGCTTTGCTTGAGACAAAACTTAGTTGCAGGAGTCTGAAGCTCTGGGCTTATTGCAACTGAGACTAAAGATGGAACCTAAAAATAGCAGGAAAAAAAATGAAATAATAACACAAGGAAACAATGAAAATATCATAGAAGCAAAGGGAATGTGCTACCATGTATAAACAGCAACCAGACTTCTCATTTGGCTTCCAATTCTATGCATATTAGTCTTACTGCATATTCATAACTCTGCATATTGGATCATGACAATATAAAGATCTGGTATTTTATGTCACAGCCAGGCCTCCTTAAAATGTAATAGGTAGTAGACTATTCGGCTGCATAAAGTAATTTATATATGAATGTAGTTAAAGACAATGGGACGATGATCTAAAGTTCTCTGGGCTGGTGAGATTTTAAAGAATGCTCGCCAGTCCTTCTGCTACCCTGGTGGAATGATCTAAAGACACTTTTTACCTTGAAAACAGGGTGTTTTGTTAAGCGGCATATACTGCCTTTTCGTATGCGTTGGAGATTCATACATTACAAATGTGCACTATAATATTTGAATCTTAAAAATCATACAAAACGAATAATAGAACTATTCACACAAAAATGTGCAGAAAAATTGTTAAGGTGCATCAAAAATCATAACAAAATTCACCTCCCACAATTCTGATATGAGCCAACCTCCCACAATTCTGATATGAGTCGACCTCCCACAATTCTGTTATGAGTCGAGCTCCCACAATTCTGTTATGAGTCGACCTCCCACAATTCTGACATGAGCCGACCTCACACAATTCTGATATGAGCTCACCTTTAATTCTGATATCAGCTGACCTCCCACAAATCCGCTATGAGATCACCACCCACATTTTTTATATAAGCTCACCTCCCACAATTCTATTTTGAGTTTACCTCCCTCAAATCTGACACAAGCTCATCTCCCACAATTCTGATATGAGCTCACATCCCTTAATTCTGATATGAGCTCACCTCCCACAATTCTGATATGAACTCACATCCTACAATTCTGCTATGAGCCAACCTCCTACAATTCTGCTATGAGCCGACCTCCCACAATTATGATATGAGCTAACCTCCCACAATTATGATATGAGCTGACCTCCCACAGTTCTTGTATGAGCTCACTTCCCACAATTCTGATATAAGCTCACCTCCCACAATTCTGATATAAGCTCACCTCAAATAATTCTGATATGAACCAACCTCCGACAATTCTGATATGTCAGCTTCCCACATTTCTGATATGTGCTGACCTCCCACAATTCTGATATTAGCTCCCCTCCCATAATTCTGATATGAGCTCACCTCCCACAGTTCTGATATAAGCTCACCTCCCACAGTTCTGATATAAGCTCACCCCCCACAGTTCTGATATGAGCTCACCTCCCACAATTCTGATATGTCAACTTCCCACATTTCTGATATGTGCTGACCTCCAACAATTCTGGTATGAGCCAACCTCCCACAATTCTGATATTAGCTCACCTCCCATAGTTCTGATATGAGCTCACCTCCCACAATTCTGATATGAGCTCACCTCCCATAGTTCTGATATGAGCTCACCTCCCACAGTTCTGATATGAGCCGACCTCCTACAATTCTGCTATGAGCCGACCTCCCACAATTCTGATATGAGCTGACCTCCCACAGTTCTTGTATGAGCTCACTTCCCACAATTCTGATATAAGCTCACCTCCCACAATACTGATATGTCAGCTTCCCACAATTCTGATATGTGCTGACCTCCAACAATTCTGGTATGAGCCAACCTCCCACAATTCTGATATGAGCTCACCTCCCATAGTTCTAATATGAGCTCACCTCCCACAATTCTGATATGAGCTCACCTCCCATAGTTCTGATATGAGCTCACCTCCCACAGTTCTGATATGAGCCGACCTCCTACAATTCTGATATGAGCTCATCTCCCACAATTCTAATATGGGCTGACATCCTACATTTTTTATATGAACTTACCTCCCACAGTTCTGATATGAGCTCACCTCCCACAGTTCTGATATGAGCTCACCTCCCACAATTCTGATATGATCTCACATCCTACAATTCTGCTATGAGCCAACCTCCTACAATTCTGCTATGAGCCGACCTCCCACAATTCTGATATGAGCTGACCTCCCACAGTTCTTGCATGAGCTCACTTCCCACAATTCTGATATAAGCTCACCTCCCACAATACTGATATGTCAGCTTCCCACAATTCTGATATGTGCTGACCTCCAACAATTCTGGTATGAGCCAACCTCCCACAATTCTGATATTAGCTCCCCTCTCATAATTCTGATATTAGCTCCCCTCCCACAGTTCTGATATGAGCCAACCTCCTACAATTCTAATATGAGCTCACCTCCCACAGTTCTGATATGAGCTCACCTCCCACATTTCTGATATGTGCTGACCTCCAACAATTCTGGTATGAGCCAACCTCCTACAATTCTGATATAAGCCAACCTCTTACAATTATGATATGAGCTCACCTCCTACAATTCTGATATAAGCCAACCTCCTACAATTCTGATATGAGTTCACCTCCCACAGTTCTGATATGAGCTCACCTCCCACAGTTCTGATATGAGCTCACCTCCCACATTTCTGATATGTGCTGACCTCCATCAATTCTGGTATGAGCCAACCTCCCACAATTCTGATATGAGCTCACCTCCCACAATATGGATATGTCAGCTTTCCACATTTCTGATATGTGCTGACCTCCAACAATTCTGGTATGAGCCAACCTCCCACAATTCTGATATGAGCTCACCTCCCATAGTTCTGATATGAGCTCACATCCCACAATTCTGATATGAGCTCACCTCCCATAGTTCTGATATGAGCTCACATCCCACAATTCTGATATGAGCTCACCTCCCACAGTTCTGATATAAGCTCACCTCCCACAATACTGATATGTCAGCTTCCCACAATTCTGATATGTGCTGACCTCCAACAATTCTGGTATGAGCCAACCTCCCACAATTCTGATATTAGCTCCCCTCTCATAATTCTGATATTAGCTCCCCTCCCACAGTTCTGATATGAGCCAACCTCCTACAATTCTAATATGAGCTCACCTCCCACAGTTCTGATATGAGCTCACCTCCCACATTTCTGATATGTGCTGACCTCCAACAATTCTGGTATGAGCCAACCTCCTACAATTCTGATATAAGCCAACCTCTTACAATTATGATATGAGCTCACCTCCTACAATTCTGATATAAGCCAACCTCCTACAATTCTGATATGAGTTCACCTCCCACAGTTCTGATATGAGCTCACCTCCCACAGTTCTGATATGAGCTCACCTCCCACATTTCTGATATGTGCTGACCTCCATCAATTCTGGTATGAGCCAACCTCCCACAATTCTGATATGAGCTCACCTCCCACAATATGGATATGTCAGCTTTCCACATTTCTGATATGTGCTGACCTCCAACAATTCTGGTATGAGCCAACCTCCCACAATTCTGATATGAGCTCACCTCCCATAGTTCTGATATGAGCTCACATCCCACAATTCTGATATGAGCTCACCTCCCATAGTTCTGATATGAGCTCACATCCCACAATTCTGATATGAGCTCACCTCCCATAGTTCTGATATGAGCTCACATCCCACAATTCTGATATGAGCTCACCTCCCACAGTTCTGATATGAGCTCACCTTTAATTCTGATATCAGCTGACCTCCCACAAATCCGCTATGAGATCACCACCCACATTTTTTAAATAAGCTCACCTCCCACAATTCTATTTTGAGTTTACCTCCCTCAAATCTGACACGAGCTCATCTCCCACAATTCTGATATGAGCTCACATCCCTTAATTCTGATATGAGCTCACCTCCCACAATTCTGATATGAACTCACATCCTACAATTCTGCTATGAGCCAACCTCCTACAATTCTGCTATGAGCCGACCTCCCACAATTCTGATATGAGCTAACCTCCCACAATAATGATATGAGCTGACCTCCCACAGTTCTTGTATGAGCTCAATTCCCACAATTCTGATATAAGCTCACCTCCCACAATTCTGATATAAGCTCATCTCAAATAATTCTGATATGAACCAACCTCCGACAATTCTGATATGTCAGCTTCCCACATTTCTGATATGTGCTGACCTCCCACAATTCTGATATTAGCTCCCCTCCCATAATTCTGATATGAGCTCACCTCCCACAATTCTGATATGAGCCAACCTCCTACAATACTTATATGAGCTCACCTCCCACAGTTCTGATATGAGCTCACCTCCCACAGTTCTGATATGAGCTCACCTCCCACAATTCAGATATGTCAGCTTCCCACATTTCTGATATATGCTGACCTCCAACAATTCTGGTATGAGCCAACCTCCTACAATTCTGATATAAGCCAACCTCCTACAATTCTGATATAAGCCAACCTCCTACAATTCTGATATGAGCTCACCTCCCACAGTTCTGATATAAGCTCACCTCCCACAGTTCTGATATGAGCTCACCTCCCACAATTCTGATATGTCAACTTCCCACATTTCTGATATGTGCTGACCTCCAACAATTCTGGTATGAGCCAACCTCCCACAATTCTGATATGAGCTCACCTCCCATAGTTCTGATATGAGCTCACCTCCCACAATTCTGATATGAGCTCACCTCCCACAATTCTGATATGAGCTCACCTCCCACAATTCTGATATGAGCTCACCTCCCATAGTTCTGATATGAGCTCACCTCCCACAGTTCTGATATGAGCCGACCTCCTACAATTCTGATATGAGCTCACCTCCCACAATTCTGATATGGGCTGACATCCTACATTTTTTATATGAACTTACCTCCCACAGTTCTGATATGAGCTCACCTCCCACAATTCTGATATGATCTCACATCCTACAATTCTGCTATGAGACAACCTCCTACAATTCTGCTATGAGCTGACCTCCTACAATTCTGCTATGAGCCGACCTCCCACAATTCTGATATGAGCTGACCTCCCACAATTCTTGTATGAGCTCACTTCCCACAATTCTGATATAAGCTCACCTCCCACAATACTGATATGTCAGCTTCCCACAATTCTGATATGTGCTGACCTCCAACAATTCTGGTATGAGCCAACCTCCCACAATTCTGATATGAGCTCACCTCCCATAGTTCTAATATGAGCTCAACTCCCACAATTCTGATATGAGCTCACCTCCCATAGTTCTGATATGAGCTCACCTCCCACAGTTCTGATATGAGCCGACCTCCTACAATTCTGATATGAGCTCATCTCCCACAATTCTAATATGGGCTGACATCCTACATTTTTTATATGAACTTACCTCCCACAGTTCTGATATGAGCTCACCTCCCACAGTTCTGATATGAGCTCACCTCCCACAATTCTGATATGATCTCACATCCTACAATTCTGCTATGAGCCGACCTCCTACAATTCTGCTATGAGCCGACCTCCCACAATTCTGATATGAGCTGACCTCCCACAGTTCTTGTATGAGCTGACCTCCCACAGTTCTTGTATGAGCTCACTTCCCACAATTCTGATATAAGCTCACCTCCCACAATACTGATATGTCAGCTTCCCACAATTCTGATATGTGCTGATCTCCAACAATTCTGGTATGAGCCAACCTCCCACAATTCTGATATTAGCTCCCCTCTCATAATTCTGATATTAGCTCCCCTCCCACAGTTCTGATATGAGCCAACCTCCTACAATTCTAATATGAGCTCACCTCCCACAGTTCTGATATGAGCTCACCTCACACATTTCTGATATGTGCTGACCTCCAACAATTCTGGTATGAGCCAACCTCCTACAATTCTGATATAAGCCAACCTCTTACAATTATGATATGAGCTCACCTCCTACAATTCTGATATAAGCCAACCTCCTACAATTCTGATATGAGTTCACCTCCCACAGTTCTGATATGAGCTCACCTCCCACAGTTCTGATATGAGCTCACCTCCCACAGTTGTGATATGAGCTCACCTCCCACAGTTCTGATATGAGCTCACCTCCCACAGTTCTGATATGAGCTCACCTCCCACAGTTCTGATATGAGCTTACCTTCCACAATTCTGATATGTCAGCTTCCCACATTTCTGATATGTGCTGACCTCCATCAATTCTGGTATGAGCCAACCTCCCACAATTCTGATATGAGCTCACCTCCCACAATATGGATATGTCAGCTTTCCACATTTCTGATATGTGCTGACCTCCAACAATTCTGGTATGAGCCAACCTCCCACAATTCTGATATGAGCTCACCTCCCATAGTTCTGATATGAGCTCACCTTTAATTCTGATATCAGCCTACCTCCCACAAATCCGCTATGAGATCACCACCCACATTTTTTATATAAGCTCACCTCCCACAATTCTATTTTGAGTTTACCTCCCTCAAATCTGACACGAGCTCATCTCCCACAATTCTGATATGAGCTCACATCCCTTAATTCTGATATGAGCTCACCTCCCACAATTCTGATATGAACTCACATCCTACAATTCTGCTATGAGCCAACCTCCTACAATTCTGCTATGAGCCGACCTCCCACAATTCTGATATGAGCTAACCTCCCACAATTATGATATGAGCTGACCTCCCACAGTTCTTGTATGAGCTCACTTCCCACAATTCTGATATAAGCTCAACTCCCACAATTCTGATATAAGCTCACCTCAAATAATTCTGATATGAACCAACCTCCGACAATTCTGATATGTCAGCTTCCCACATTTCTGATATGTGCTGACCTCCCACAATTCTGATATTAGCTCCCCTCCAATAATTCTGATATGAGCTCTCCTCCCACAATTCTGATATGAGCTCACCTCCCACAATTCTGATATGAGCTCACCTCCCACAATTCTGATATGAGCCAACCTCCTACAATTCTGATATGAGCCAACCTCCTACAATACTTATATGAGCTCACCTCCCACAGTTCTGATATGAGCTCACCTCCCACAGTTCTGATATGAGCTCACCTCCCACAATTCAGATATGTCAGCTTCCCACATTTCTGATATATGCTGACCTCCAACAATTCTGGTATGAGCCAACCTCCTACAATTCTGATATAAGCCAACCTCCTACAATTCTGATATAAGCCAACCTCCTACAATTCTGATATGAGCTCACCTCCCACAGTTCTGATATAAGCTCACCTCCCACAGTTCTGATATGAGCTCACCTCCCACAATTCTGATATGTCAACTTCCCACATTTCTGATATGTGCTGACCTCCAACAATTCTGGTATGAGCCAACCTCCCACAATTCTGATATGAGCTCACCTCCCATAGTTCTGATATGAGCTCACCTCCCACAATTCTGATATGAGCTCACCTCCCACAATTCTGATATGAGCTCACCTCCCACAATTCTGATATGAGCTCACCTCCCATAGTTCTGATATGAGCTCACCTCCCACAGTTCTGATATGAGCCGACCTCCTACAATTCTGATATGAGCTCACCTCCCACAATTCTGATATGGGCTGACATCCTACATTTTTTATATGAACTTACCTCCCACAGTTCTGATATGAGCTCACCTCCCACAATTCTGATATGATCTCACATCCTACAATTCTGCTATGAGACAACCTCCTACAATTCTGCTATGAGCTGACCTCCTACAATTCTGCTATGAGCCGACCTCCCACAATTCTGATATGAGCTGACCTCCCACAATTCTTGTATGAGCTCACTTCCCACAATTCTGATATAAGCTCACCTCCCACAATACTGATATGTCAGCTTCCCACAATTCTGATATGTGCTGACCTCCAACAATTCTGGTATGAGCCAACCTCCCACAATTCTGATATGAGCTCACCTCCCATAGTTCTAATATGAGCTCAACTCCCACAATTCTGATATGAGCTCACCTCCCATAGTTCTGATATGAGCTCACCTCCCACAGTTCTGATATGAGCCGACCTCCTACAATTCTGATATGAGCTCATCTCCCACAATTCTAATATGGGCTGACATCCTACATTTTTTATATGAACTTACCTCCCACAGTTCTGATATGAGCTCACCTCCCACAGTTCTGATATGAGCTCACCTCCCACAATTCTGATATGATCTCACATCCTACAATTCTGCTATGAGCCGACCTCCTACAATTCTGCTATGAGCCGACCTCCTACAATTCTGATATGAGCTGACCTCCCACAGTTCTTGTATGAGCTGACCTCCCACAGTTCTTGTATGAGCTCACTTCCCACAATTCTGATATAAGCTCACCTCCCACAATACTGATATGTCAGCTTCCCACAATTCTGATATGTGCTGATCTCCAACAATTCTGGTATGAGCCAACCTCCCACAATTCTGATATTAGCTCCCCTCTCATAATTCTGATATTAGCTCCCCTCCCACAGTTCTGATATGAGCCAACCTCCTACAATTCTAATATGAGCTCACCTCCCACAGTTCTGATATGAGCTCACCTCACACATTTCTGATATGTGCTGACCTCCAACAATTCTGGTATGAGCCAACCTCCTACAATTCTGATATAAGCCAACCTCTTACAATTATGATATGAGCTCACCTCCTACAATTCTGATATAAGCCAACCTCCTACAATTCTGATATGAGTTCACCTCCCACAGTTCTGATATGAGCTCACCTCCCACAGTTCTGATATGAGCTCACCTCCCACAGTTGTGATATGAGCTCACCTCCCACAGTTCTGATATGAGCTCACCTCCCACAGTTCTGATATGAGCTCACCTCCCACAGTTCTGATATGAGCTTACCTTCCACAATTCTGATATGTCAGCTTCCCACATTTCTGATATGTGCTGACCTCCATCAATTCTGGTATGAGCCAACCTCCCACAATTCTGATATGAGCTCACCTCCCACAATATGGATATGTCAGCTTTCCACATTTCTGATATGTGCTGACCTCCAACAATTCTGGTATGAGCCAACCTCCCACAATTCTGATATGAGCTCACCTCCCATAGTTCTGATATGAGCTCACCTTTAATTCTGATATCAGCCTACCTCCCACAAATCCGCTATGAGATCACCACCCACATTTTTTATATAAGCTCACCTCCCACAATTCTATTTTGAGTTTACCTCCCTCAAATCTGACACGAGCTCATCTCCCACAATTCTGATATGAGCTCACATCCCTTAATTCTGATATGAGCTCACCTCCCACAATTCTGATATGAACTCACATCCTACAATTCTGCTATGAGCCAACCTCCTACAATTCTGCTATGAGCCGACCTCCCACAATTCTGATATGAGCTAACCTCCCACAATTATGATATGAGCTGACCTCCCACAGTTCTTGTATGAGCTCACTTCCCACAATTCTGATATAAGCTCAACTCCCACAATTCTGATATAAGCTCACCTCAAATAATTCTGATATGAACCAACCTCCGACAATTCTGATATGTCAGCTTCCCACATTTCTGATATGTGCTGACCTCCCACAATTCTGATATTAGCTCCCCTCCAATAATTCTGATATGAGCTCTCCTCCCACAATTCTGATATGAGCTCACCTCCCACAATTCTGATATGAGCTCACCTCCCACAATTCTGATATGAGCCAACCTCCTACAATTCTGATATGAGCCAACCTCCTACAATACTTATATGAGCTCACCTCCCACAGTTCTGATATGAGCTCACCTCCCACAGTTCTGATATGAGCTCACCTCCCACAATTCAGATATGTCAGCTTCCCACATTTCTGATATATGCTGACCTCCAACAATTCTGGTATGAGCCAACCTCCTACAATTCTGATATAAGCCAACCTCCTACAATTCTGATATAAGCCAACCTCCTACAATTCTGATATGAGCTCACCTCCCACAGTTCTGATATAAGCTCACCTCCCACAGTTCTGATATGAGCTCACCTCCCACAATTCTGATATGTCAACTTCCCACATTTCTGATATGTGCTGACCTCCAACAATTCTGGTATGAGCCAACCTCCCACAATTCTGATATGAGCTCACCTCCCATAGTTCTGATATGAGCTCACCTCCCACAATTCTGATATGAGCTCACCTCCCACAATTCTGATATGAGCTCACCTCCCACAATTCTGATATGAGCTCACCTCCCACAGTTCTGATATGAGCCGACCTCCTACAATTCTGATATGAGCTCACCTCCCACAATTCTGATATGGGCTGACATCCTACATTTTTTATATGAACTTACCTCCCACAGTTCTGATATGAGCTCACCTCCCACAATTCTGATATGATCTCACATCCTACAATTCTGCTATGAGCCAACCTCCTACAATTCTGCTATGAGCCGACCTCCCACAATTCTGCTATGAGCTCACTTCCCACAATTCTGATATAAGCTCACCTCCCACAATACTGATATGTCAGCTTCCCACAATTCTGATATGTGCTGACCTCCAACAATTCTGGTATGAGCCAACCTCCCACAATTCTGATATGAGCTCACCTCCCATAGTTCTAATATGAGCTCACCTCCCACAATTCTGATATGAGCTCACCTCCCATAGTTCTGATATGAGCTCACCTCCCACAGTTCTGATATGAGCCGACCTCCTACAATTCTGATATGAGCTCACCTCCCACAATTCTGATATGGGCTGACATCCTACATTTTTTATATGAACTTACCTCCCACAGTTCTGATATGAGCTCACCTCCCACAGTTCTGATATGAGCTCACCTCCCACAGTTCTGATATGAGCTTACCTCCCACAATTCTGATATGTCAGCTTCCCACATTTCTGATATGTGCTGACCTCCATCAATTCTGGTATGAGCCAACCTCCCACAATTCTGATATGAGCTCACCTCCCACAATATGGATATGTCAGCTTTCCACATTTCTGATATGTGCTGACCTCCAACAATTCTGGTATGAGCCAACCTCCCACAATTCTGATATGAGCTCACCTCCCATAGTTCTGATATGAGCTCACCTCCCACAATTCTGATATGAGCTCACCTCCCACAATTCTGATATGAGCTCACCTCCCACAGTTCTGATATGAGCTCACCTCCTACATTTCTGATATGAGCTCACCTCCCACAATTCTGATATGGGCTGACATCCTACATTTCTGATATGAGCTCCCCTCCCACAGTTCTGATATGAGCTCACTTCCCACAGTTCTGATATGAGCTCCCCTCCCACAGTTCTGATATGAGCTCACCTCCCACAGTTCTGATATGAGGTCACCTCCCACAATTCTGATATAATCTCACCTCAGACAGTTCTGATATGAGCTCACCTCCTACAATTCTGATATGAGCTCAGCTCCCACAGTTCTGATATGAGCTCACCTCCCATAAATCTGATATGAGCTCACCTCCCATAAATCTGATATGAGCTTACCTCCCACAATTCTTTTTGGTTACTCTGATTAAGCAATCAGAATGAACTTAAAATTATGTAGTTAAATAAACCTACGTACATAGGAAAGTAAAATATGCGTAAAGCACATCAGCGTTTGCAATTTTGGTCTAATATGGTCGGGTTAGCACACGTGAAGAATTGCTAACCTCAATTCGGGTTATTCAAATATTAAATATAAAATATTAAAAATATTAATAAAAACGATTAAATATTATTATACATAATGTAGAATATTGCAAATAATCTATATAATATATCTATATTTTTGCACTGAATTGTATCTGCTTCATTTAATGCACACAGTTTTTGAAATTGCACTGCTGCACTAAATAATATTGATAATGGTTAATATATAGCTAGACATCACAAGGGATTTTTTATTTAAAGTACTTATATTGGGGCTGTTGATGGCTTTGAGGACTAGGACCTGTGACCTACTGACATTGCTGCTACAATGAATGGGTGAGAGGATTGTTTGAGAAATACCTTGTATTTGGAGATATGTAAAATTAGATACTTGTCTACATAGAAGCCAATGAAGAAGAAAAAACTAACACCCCACTCTTGCGCAAACCAGATCGCATATGCTCGAGTGCGCTAACCTGACATGAAAATATGAATATTTTGCATTCCAATGTTCTTCACAAACAGGAATATGTTCTATTTATTCATAAATACATATTTCTACATTTCTATATATGATGTTTTTTTGTACAATATAAATTTATTCCTATATATATACACAGAAATGTATATTACTAAATACATAGAACATATACTGATATGCAGGCTGCAGGCTCGCCAGAAACAGCAGTTCAGAAGCAGCGGTCACAAAGACCGCTGCTCCATAACCTGTCCCCCTGCTCTGAGCAGGCGGACAGACATCGCCGGAAATCAACCCGATCGAGTACGATCGGGTTGATTGACACCCCCCTGCTGGCGGCCTATTGGCCGCAAGTCTGCAAGGGGAGGCGTTGCACCAGCAGCTCTTGTGAGCTGCTGGTGCAATGCTGAATACGGCAAGCGTATTGCTCGCCGTATTCAGCGAGGTCTGTCGGACCTGATCCGCACTGTCGGATCAGGCCCGACAGACCTTGATAAATTGGGGCCATAGTCTATATATGTGTACATATGTATTTATGTGTTTATATGTATATATATCTGTAAATACATATGTACATAAAGACATATGTACACATATATAAACATATATATATATATATATACACATACATACATACATACTGTACATATACATTTTTAATGATGTATATATATATGTTAAAGCCCTTTGCCTGCATTTTTTCTAACACCTGAGACCTCATTTCTTTGAGCCTTATAATGTTTTTGTGCAATTTTGTTATTTTAATAACTTTTATTAGATGGCGTTATTATGAGTGTAAACATACTTTGTAATGTATTTTTTGATGTGTGTTGTAACACTTTTATGTTTCACTAAACAGTTAACCAGAGCTATGAAGTTGCGGTAATCATTCTAGGTTTCTAGTGTAAATCACAATTGCGCCTTAAGTGATAGCGTTTACTTTCAACTTGTAATATGAGTGGTAAACCCAACGAGGGCAAACCCCCGAGATAAACGTTTGCTCTCCACTCATTGGGCTTCATTTATTAAGCAGCGGATGCTGCTTCAGAGGTATATCGTTTCAGACTCGCCTGAAACGTAAGTTAAGAAGCAGCGTGCTAATTAACATGTCCGCTACTTTTTTTGGGGAGGATTGACAGCCCCTGCTAGTGGCTGATTTTCCGACAGTGAGCAGGGGCTGGCATTGCACAAGCATTTCACCAGAAAAGCTTGTGCAAAGTGAAATGCATTTAGCAACGAATCATGTCCCCTCAACATTTAATAAATCTACCCAATAATATGGCCCTATATTGGGCGAACCAATGACAAGAGACATACAGTATTATTACCATATTAATATGCATTATTTTTATTTTAGCAATACAATTCTAAATGGTACCTTATAGGAGGAATATGAAAGAGTATCCATAGCAATCTGCTCTTTCTTTCCATCCACCAGAGCATATAGCGTTACATCATGGTCATGAGATTCTCCTGGATGACACAATCCGCCTACAAACAAATATGAAATAAAAATATATGGCTTTTAAATGGTTAAACTGACACCAAACTCTTAAATTCCTTTCTATTAAAATTGTGAAGGGTATACCAGTTGATTAAAGCAATTTTCCTTAAGATGCATAAGTAGTTTTCTCTGATAAACATCACAAAATGAAAGTGTCAAGTAATGTCTGAACATTTGGAAGCATGAAATATCAAACTAGAATATTATAGTTGACTTAACTCACAAAAGCATCATATATTGTACTTGGGGAACATAAACCAGTACATCTGCTATGCAATAAGTTGCAGGCCCTTTAAGTAGTCAAGAGGTTAACAGCCATGAACTAGTACCAGTTAAAGCAGTTTGGTCTTCTATATCCATTATTGCAGCAGTAGAATTAATAAAAAGGCTTAAGGGTTGATTTATAAAGCTGCAGCTGATAGGGGCACACATACACGTCCCTGTCTGCCGCAACTTGCCTCTGGCGGGCTGAATTCCGCTGCCGGAATTCAGCATTGCACACGAGAGCTATTTTGCGCTTGCGTGCAATCCCATCCCCTGCCCGTGCACAGCCAATCACACGCGGGCAGGAGCTGTCAATCTCCTTGGTCGGTCTAAGAAGTGTGCGAAAGGTTAGGAAAGCAGCGGTCTCATGGCTGCTGGTTAAATATGAACTGCCGGTTCTCTTGTGAGAACCTGCAGTCATAAGGGGTGCGAAGCTTTGATAAATCAACCCCTTAATGTTTGGCCTCAGAAATAAATCTTAAAGGTACAGTCTACTCCAGAATTTTTATTGTTTAAAAAGATAGCTAATCCCTTTATTACCCATTCCCCAATTCTGCATAACCCTCAAGGTTATATTAAGCCTATGCAGACTGCCCCCTTATTTCAGTTCTTTTTGACAGACTTGCATTATAGCCAATCAGTGCTGACTCTACGGGAGTGAGGACAATATTATCTATATTGCATTCATGAGCTGTCTAGCTGTGAAAAATTGTCAAAATGCACTGAGATAAAAGGCAGCCTTCAAGGGCTTAGAGATTAGCATATGAGTCTACCTAGGTTTAGCTTTCACAAAGAATATCAAGAGAATAAAGCAAATTTGACGATAAAAGTGAATTGGAAATTTATTTTACATTGCATGCTCTGAATCATGAACATTTAATTCTGACTAGACTGTCCCTTTAAATATATATATATATATATATATATATATATATATATATATATATATATATAATTGTGCAGCAAACATTTGCTTTATTATTTCTGAAAGAGATTTCAGTTTTTAAGACATAGAAGAAAAAATACAATCAAAACAGTGCAGTCATAGATTGTATTAAAAACCAAAGATTCCTGGCTTTCATGACACCTTGTTTGAGCACAACGTATCACTTCATCTTATTAATAAAATATAAGTATATTAACTGAGGTAAATCGGCAGCAAAAGACATGTGCTGGAATGAATATAGGTCAGCAATGAACAAAATATAAATGTTTATTGTTAAACTGGTTCCCATTATAAGGTCACAAACCTTTTTCCATTTTAAGGTCACAAACCAGTAATCCTTTTTCCTGTTGTTCTTCCAGGTGTTTCTTTGTGTAGATGACCTGGATATGGAACTAACTTCTTTTCCTGTAGATTATTTATGCCAAGTGAGGACTGGAACTAGTTATGATCACAGCAAAGTAAGAGCAGTATTTGTTTCCCGAATATATTATATTGATAAGCTGGACTATGTTTGAGTTTTTTTAAAGCTTGACTAGTGTTCAACAGATAAACCTATCACATGTTCTCATTTAAAGGGACATGATAGTCACAATTAAACATTTATGCTTCAGAAAGAGCACACAAGTTTAAGAGATTGTTCAGTTATTTACAAGCAACAGCACAATACTACAATGCATTAACATTAAAACAATTTATTTTTGTACTTTTATGTTCCTCATAATGGGTAGACAGGAGACAATAAGGTTTCTAACAGAGGGTTTAAACTGTGGTGGCCATGGCTCCTAGTATTTGACACCTGACACTTACAATTTTGAGTTATTCTACATACTGGATATATAAACATGTCCCTTGCTTTTAGAAAAGTATAGATGACTTCTTATAATCACTGGTTTTATATAAACTTGTCACCTCCTGTTGTAACTTGCATTAGTGGGTAACTTGAGACCAAACTCATGATGATGTCAGATGCATCTGCTCAGCCAAAGAATAAGATACAAATAACCTTCATCTATACAAAATATAATACTTTATCCTGGTGATTTCAAAGCTAATTCAGCCAATGAAACTTTTTTAGAAGTTCACAAATATTGACCGAACTCCAGAACACCAGAAACACTAAAAAAAAAAAAAAAAAGTTTATGCTGTGAAGCTTTGCCAGGAAACTGAATTTTTCCTTTACAGTCAAAACAAACATATAATTAATCTTCAGAAACAATAAAATCCTCCACAATGCCATTCAAACCCAAGTCTGCACAACTACACTTACTGCTTTCTTGAGTTTTTGGAGATCTCTTGCCAAAAAGTAAAATATTTTTTTTTTTCTTGGGGAGACCAAATCATAAAAAAAGGGATTTGTTCAAAGACTTTTTACTTTTTGACACTCAGTACAGTATATACCATACAAATAAATTATGTATGGAAATATACTACAGTCCTTTTAATCATTATTTGCGTGGGTTGAACCAAAGAGAAAGTGAATATTGACTAAAATACTTTTGTGAATTTGTACTTTTAGTGCATTAGTGGCTCCATATACCCTGGTTGATTATTACTGCTTTATTCTCATTGATGAATTCATCAGAATATACAGGTTAAACTCGAAAAATTAGAATATCATGCAAAAGTTAATTTATTTCACTAATGCAACTTAAAAAGGTGATACTAATATATGAGATAGACTCATTACATGCAAAGCAATATAGTTCAAGCCGTGATTTGTCATAATTGTGATGATTACAGCTCATGAAAACCCCAAATCCACAATCTCAGAAAATTAGAATATTGTGAAAAGGTGCAATATTCTAGGCTCAAAGTGTCCCACTCTAATCAGCTAATTAAGCTATAACACCTGCAAAGGGTTCTTGAGCCTTTAAATGGTCTCTCATTCTGGTTCAGTAGGAATCACAATCATGGGAATCATGACAGTTGTGCAGAAAACCATCATTGACACCCTCCATAAGGAGGGAAAGCCTCAAAAGGTAATTACAAAAAAAGTTGGATGTTCCCAAAGTGCTGTATCATAGCACATTAATAGAAAGTTATATGGAAGGGAAAAGTGTGGAAGAAAAAGGTGCACAAGCAGCAGAGATGACAGCAGCCTGGAGAGGATTGTCAGGAAATGGCCATTCAAAAGTGTTCGGGACTTTCACAAGGAGTGGACTGATGCTGGAGTCAGTGCATCAATAGCCACCACACACAGACGGATCTTGGACATGGACTTCAAATGTCGTATTCCTCTTGTCAAGCCACTCCTGAAAAACAAACAACGTCAGAAGCGTCTTACCTGGGCTAAAGAAAAACAGACCTGGTCAGTTGCATCTCATTTGGAAACCATGGACCCAGAGTATGGAGGAAGAATGGAGAGGCACACACTGCAAGATGCTTGAAGTCCAGTGTGAAGTTTTCACAGTCTGTGTTGATTTGGGGAGCCATGTCATCTGCTGGTGTTGGTCCACTGTGCTTCATTAAGTCCAGGGTCAATGCAGTCATCTACCAGGAGATTTTGGAGCACTTCATGCTTCCTTCGGCAGACGAGCTCTATGGGGATGCTGACTTCATTTCCAGCAGGACTTGGCACCTGCCCACACTGCCAAAAGCACCAAAACCTGGTTCAATGACCGTTGGATTACTGTGCTTGATTGGCCAGCAAACTCGCCTGACCTGAACCCCATAGAGAATCTATGGGGCATTGCCAAGAGAAAGATGAGAGACATGAGACTGAACAATGCAGAAGAGCTGAAGGCCGCTATTGAAGCATCCTGGTCTTCCATAACACCTCAGCAGTGCCACAGGCTGATAGCTTCCATGCCACGCCGCATTGAGGCAGTAATTGCTGCAAAAGGGGCCCAAACCAAGTACTGAGTACATACAGTATGCATGCTTATACTTTTCAGAGGTCCAATATTGTTCTATGTACAATCCTTGTTTTATTGATTGCATGTAATATTCTAATTTTCTGAGATTGTGGATTTGGGGTTTTCATGAGCTGTAAGCCATAATCATCACAATTAGGACAAATCACGGCTTGAACTATCTTGCTTTGCATGTAATGAGTCTATCTCATATATTAGTTCCACCTTTTAACTTGCATTAGTGAAATAAATTAACTTTTGCATGATATTCAATTTTTTCGAGTTTCACCTGTATATACATTTTAGTCTTTGTTACATGTTAATAAATTTGCATGCTATAAGACTGGCTTCTGGTTCAAAAACTTTATAAAATGTTAGCCCCTCCCCCCCACCACTGAGCATCCAGAAAAGTGTAATTTTTAGAGGAAAATTAGCATATCAGAAAATATTGCTTGGCAAGTCTAACAACATGGACTGAGCCACAAAAGACACACATATATTTTTATATATACAATAAACAACTTAATTTTCATCTATATCAGACTCCTATTTTTAATTAATATGTTTTTCAATCCTATTTAAAAAATATATTTAAAATTAAGAATTGTTAAAAGTTAAAACATCATTTTTTCAGTATTTACAATTTTCATTGCTATATTTTTAACATCATTATTCATATGATTTTATTGGGAATATTTGTTTAATTAATGTATTTCACATTTTAAAATACTAGTCGTAAAGGGCATTTTAAGTATTTATGCCTAGGAGAGGCTGCCAAATTTAGTCCATTGATGGACACATACAACTAACCAAAATCAATTCATTGACTCAATGTTTACTTTGCGCAAATAATAGGTTTTTTGGCTTAATTTCAAGTCTTCCTCTACTGTAGTTTGGCAAGTGCAAACAAAATTGAACATCCAACAGCTTTTCTGAACTGCCAGACTGTGTCATTTGTTTTCTGGATTAACGATTGGCTGACAAAAAATAGCGCTAACAATGTGAACTCGTTCAAAGAGTTTTAAAAAATAGACACTGAATAAAATATATTTTAAGTATTCAAATATTATCATAAACATCATATATTTTGTTAAATTCCAAATTTATTAAACAAAAAATTAAGAATATTTTTTTTTTTATTATCTAAATGCTTCTTTCATAATCAAAAACTATCTATAGAAACAAACAGAATATTAAAAATATTATGAACAATCTTTTTTTTTGGAAGTCTATTGTATATTCATTCTGTATCCCAATACCCACATTTATCTCAGTTTGCAGACACTTTATAATTGAATGCAATGCAAATACAGATGGTGGTTTGTGATATCTGTTTGAGCAATGTTCCTTGATCAGTACAATACAGAATAAGAAAAAGCAATATTAACTAAATAATTCCTATGTACCGTCTTAATTGAGTGATATTCTTTAACTTTTAACCCTTTGACTGCCAGGTGCAACATATTGCTATCAAGTTGTCAAATTGTTTCTAATATATCTACTGAAGCTGAACAGAGACTCTAGTCTAGACGATGCTTAGTTAATATTGTCTTTTTTTTAAGCCTGTCCAAGCATCCACTACCTTAGCTGTAAGCCTGTTTAAATATACATTTGAGCTAATAGCCTCCTCAAATAGCTAGCATAAGGTCCCAAGGCTGTTATAAAGCAATGCTGTTAAACTGTCCAAGCAGCAAAATGATCATTACATTTAATAAATTCTAAACTGATGCTCTGACAGACTTTTCCTACACAAACTGAACTCACAGACTGTTCATACAAAAAGTAAATAAATCAATAGTTGTTTTTTTTTTAAAGCTTTATTTTGAAGAGTATACAAGAGGTAACCAGGCAACTGTTGATATAAACAACAGATGATAAGAACTGGCAATTTACCAGCGTATCTAGCAGACAGATGACTTCCATACTTAGAAGAAATCCTTTATCTCTATATAAAATATAAAGTAAGGAAACCCAATAGAACTCTCCAATACCCACAGATATGATCTGATGTAAAATAGTCTGCCTTGATTAACTGAGCTGTGAGTATGACCTGAAGCTCAGTAGGCAATGCCATGCCATCATACCATTTCTGGGCTGCCAAACTCAGAGGCTTTGTTGGTTATGTGCTATATGGAAGTAGTAAGCTAGTTTCATCCCTAAAAAATATATATTGTCTTGATACTTCTGTGATCTTAAACATTGGATGGATGAAGATAGAAGATGCTGCCTGGATGAAGACTTCTGCCCGTCTGGAGGACCTCTTCTTCCCGGCTTGGATGAAGACTTCTGCCCATCTGGAGGACCACTTCTGCCGGCTTCGTTGAGGACTTCGGCCCGGTTGGGTGAAGACTTCTCAAAGTAGGGTGATCTTCAAGGGGTTAGTTTTAGGTTTTATTAAGGGGATATTGGGTGGGTTTTAGAGTAGGGTTGGTTGTGTGGGTGGTGGTTTTTAATGTTGGGGGGGTATTGTTCTTTTTTTTACAGGTAAAAGAGCAGATTATTTTGGGGCAATGCCCCGCAAAAGGCCCTTTTAAGGGCTATTTGTAATTTAGTATAGGGTAGGGCTTTTTATTATTTTGGGGGGCTTTTTAATTTTATTAGGGGGATTAGATTAGGTGTAATTGGTTTAAAAAACTTGTAATTATTTTATTATTTTCTGTAATTTAGTGGGGGGTTTTCCGTACTTTAGATAATTTTTTTAAATTGTATTTAATTGTATCTAGTTTAGGTAATTAATTTAATTATAGTATAGTGTTAGATGTAATTGTAACTTAGGTTAGGATTTATTTTACAGGTAAATTTGTATTTATTTTAACTAGGTAGCTATTAAATAGTTAATAACTATTTAATAACTATTCTACCTAGTTAAAATAAATACAAACTTGCCTGTAAAATAAAAATAAACCCTAAGCTAGCTATAATGTAACTATTAGTTATATTGTAGCTAGCTTAGGGTTTATTTTATAGGTAAGTATTTAGTTTTAAATAGGAATAATTTAGTTAATTGTAGTTATTTTATTTAGATTTATTTAAATTATATTTAAGTTAGGGGGGTGTTAGGGTTAGACTTAGGTTTAGGGGTTAAGAACTTTATTATAGTGGTGGCAACGTTGTGGGTGGCAGATTAGGGGTTAATAAGTGTAGGTAGGTGGCGGCCACATTGGGGGCAGCAGATTAGGGGTTAATAAATATAATGTAGGTGTCGGCGATGTTGGGGGCAGCAGATTAGGGGTTAATAAGTATAATGTAGGTTGCGGCAGTGTCCGGAGCGGCAGATTAAGGGTTAATAATATAATGCAGGTGTCGGCGATGTTGGGGGCGGCGGATTAGGGGTTAATAAGTGTAAGATTAGGGGTGTTTAGACTCGGTTTTCATGTTAGGGTGTTAGGTGTAAACATAAAATGTGTTTCCCCATAGGAATCAATGGGGCTTTGTTAAGAGCTGAACGCTCTGCCCTATTGATTCCTATGGGGAAATCGTGCATGAGCATGTACAGCCAGCTCACCGCTACCGTAAGCAGCGCTGGTATTGAGGTGAGATGTGGAGCAAAATTTTGCTCTCCGCTCACTTTTCTGCGGCTAACGTCGGGTTTATAAAAACCCGTAATACCAGCGTTGTCTGTAGGTGAGCGGTGAGGGAAAACTGCTCATTAGCACTGCACCCCTGTTACCGCAAAACTCGTAATCTAGGTGCTTGTTTGTACTCAACCAAGAAAAAGTAGAGAGTTTCAGCAAATTCACAACTTGAAGTCTGTGTGTCCTGCACCATTATACCAAGGAGTGCTTCATTTAAATAAAATAAAACATTTTGTCGAGAAGTAAAATTTCCAATAAAATTGTATTTTTATGCAAAAATGATATGCTCTAAATCCTTGCATTACAGACTGATCCTAGTGGTGATCAATTTATAAAAAGCAGTCGCACATAGCCACCAATCAGATGCATTTTCCCTGATTTCTCATTTATATTAAGACATGAACATAATTTTTTTTGTATTTTTTTATTTAAATACAAGCCGTATCATCAAATTGTGGTAAGATAAATGTATTTGTTTAATGTTTTAAGCTAATCATATCTCTAACACTTATATAGAGTGGTTAAATAAGTATAACAACAGTTTAAGAAATTAATATGAAAAAGACGGGTTTAAACTATTGATTTATTACAGATTTAGTAATTATTAAAATTATTACAATGGTATATGTAAAATACATCTATAATTAATTAGTTTGCTAATAAAAAACCAAGCTCATTTGTCTACCATATTAGTTTGTTGCCAAACATTAAGTGGTAGCAAATTTTAATTGGAAGACATTTAATATGTCATGCACAAAATGATAAAGATTTTACATCAGAGTAGCCTCAGCTACTGTCATATATAAAGTGTTCCAGTGACATCCAGAACAGAGACATTAAGCTAATGAATACAAAGTCTTCACTTTAACACATCATGCCTCATTAAATACTAAGAATATTATCTCTGATATGTTAAAATGTTCATATCTGAAGGACTAAAGAGCGAAATTCTGCCCTTCACTTCTCTGGAACACTGCACTCCATTTATGTATCTAGATGGTGGGCTTTTATTAAATGTAAAAGTACATATAATATTTATGACATGGAGAGAGATTGAGATTATATGAGCATAGTTATGGAATTTTAAAGGGATATAAAAGTCATATATGAAATGCAAAGAAGCACATTTCAAGTACAAACATATATATATATTGCATTATATATGTGTTTGCGAAAAATCCTTTGTTGTAAAATTATCTCTTTTACGTGTTAGTTGTTTGGTGGGTCTAGCTGATATGGGGCACATTAGATGCTGTGGGTCCTTTATGTGCTAGTATTTTGTATGGTCGGTGGGGTTCCTTGCATGTTAAGGGTTATTGCAATTGGAAAGCTATTATATGGGAGGTCTGTGGGTATTAGATGTTTGTACTGGAGGGGGTGTAGGGGTTTCCTTGAAAGTTAGAAGATGGACTGTGCTTGGGTGAGGTTGTGTACGTGGGTGGAGATGCTTACCTTGGACTGGCATGTAGAAAGATGGTTGCAAGACCATATCAGAATGTTAACAATGTACCTGAAGGACCATTGTTTATAATAAGTGATTTTTTTTACTGGGTACAGATATATAAAGCACCATACTACGAGTTAATCAATCATAACGCATAATATTGTATCACTCCTAAACGTGCCCCTATGTGTGGACAGCCTCTGCCCCAATACTGTATCCAGCGTTGTATAGCAAGACAGTTGTAATGTCATCGATGCTCTCCTTCCCTTTCCTCTCTATTTCCCTTCTCCCCCTCCTTTCCTCTTCCCCACTTTCCCCAATTCTTGTTCATTTTATTATTATTGTATTTTCTTATTGATATGTTCATGATTTATATCTGTAAATGTTGAAAACGTAATAGAAATATTTAAATTAAGAAAAAAAAAGTACCTGAAGGGGCTAAAGCAATAAACAATTGTCTTTGGCCTTTGAAACAAGTGTATAAACAAGTGTAGAATCTAAAACAATAGTGTAACGGATTAAAGAATCTGAATTTCTATTCACTTACCCATCATGAAAAAAAACCTCAGGTTGCCATATCCTGTAGTATCCATATATGGAGTACATAACTTCCTCTCGCCATCTTTTAGAAATACAATAGATGAACCAGATTCTATGGTCCCACACTCCGTACCAATGACAGCTCCAGCAATGTCCCATCTGTAGCCAAAAAAATAAAAAGTGAAAAACTGTCAAATTTCAGATCTATGGGCTGGAAAAAGATTAAAGTTAGTATCTGTCTGTGCCCACAGTAATAATACAAGAGATAAACGTTTTGTACATCTGAGTTACTCTCTTTGTCTGGTTATGTATCCACTAAATAAGATTGGACACTATATAAAATAAAGTTTTCTTTTTTTTAAGAGCCATGAAAGATGATTTTTGACTTTCATGTCCCTTTAAATACAAAAATAAACATAAATAAAAACTACAAAAAATGCATGTTGCAGGTCTAATCAAATGCAAACCTGGTTTCCACGCACAGATTTGCATTCTACTGTTTTTTGGACTCTGTAATACAGTTACCAGATACGATATAAGGAAGTCACAAGTCTGACCATAAATTGTAATTAACACTCTGCTTTTTAAAGTCTAATAGAATAATTCTGTGTCTAGTTCAGATAATATATTCAGCATTGTACAACACATCATTATTCACTGCAGCATGAAGACAGAGGATGATATATTTGAATAGGAGTTTAATTGCTGCGTTAATAAAAAAAATGTGCTGATTTTATACACATTTTTATTAGTATGCCATGAAAAAAAGAAGAAATAAAAATAAGTTTTCTTGTTATGCAAAATGGCTAGCTGCCTAGGGGTACTCTCACTAACAGTAGTATCTGACAGGCTATAGTTAAGTAAGATCACTGTGCAATTCACTCTCAATTGACTTATATGTGACTTTCTGCAAGAACAGCTGCAGGTTAACGAATCAGAGGTTGAATTAATGAGCTTATAACCTCTCCTTCATTAGTAAAATAAGATGGCAGTGGTGAGATCAAAGCCACCAGTTACAGGGCAGTCTGAGTAAGCGTTGCCTATGGGCATAAAAATGCAAATCTGACCGTGATGGTGATTGGATATGACAAGAACAACAATATATAAAAAAAAGAATCATGGCTTCAGATTGATGGTTGTGGTTCTTCTGCTATACCCCCTGATGTATGACCTCTAGAGGCATAAATTGGTCTGGCCTATTTAAAGACCTGGCTTTCAGATGTATACTGTAGCTATTATAGTCTTGGTTGATTCAGGCATGAATGCCGTGTGCACATTACCATCCTTTAACAGCTAATTCACAAGTCTAAACCGAATTTAAATCCCCATGATA
This sequence comes from Bombina bombina, assembly GCF_027579735.1. Classification (NCBI taxonomy): domain Eukaryota; kingdom Metazoa; phylum Chordata; class Amphibia; order Anura; family Bombinatoridae; genus Bombina; species Bombina bombina. Next base: position 106,047,367 of record NC_069504.1, read on the forward strand.
GGACAGAAGAATGGTCCTCTGGGGAGAGGGTGGACTGTTCAGATACTCAACAGAATAAAGAAATTGTTGATTTCCTTGGTAGTCAATTCTGATTGTCACATTGACTATGGTTCACTGAGTTCCTTATGCTCCATTAATTCTGATTAAAGTATGATGTCTGTCTGTTGACTCAAGAAGCAATATAGAACTGAAATCCAGGCAATGAAGACAGGCCACTGACAAAAGGATATACATGTAATATAATGGTAAATACAAATGTTTGGTTATCTCTGTAATCAATGTCTATATTAAACATCAGGAACTTCCATAGTTTAATAAAGAAATTATCATGCAGGAAAAAAGTGGTTCCTAAAAAACACAGCAATGGATGATTTTAAATGAGTAAAGCTACCGTGTGAAGTGGTACAATAGCTCTGCAGAACAGATAAAAATGGTTTAAATGGACGTCAAACTCAAAACGTTACTTATGTAGAGTAAAAAATAATATATATATATATATATATATATATATTTATATATAGCATATCTTCATCTTTTTGCCTAGCTTTGCTGTAATTTACGTCTAAAATTGTAGCTTTCCCTCTAAAGCCAGAGAGACTGGGTACATTCTGCATGTTTAAGAATACAGACACTGTAACATTCAACACTTGAGCAGTGCAGGAGCTACTTAATATCTTTCCTTAAAGTGATGGTAAACTCTCCCCTTTACAAAATCAGATCTGGAATGTAAGCTCTATTTTAGATGAAGTTTAATTCATTAGCTGTAATGAAGATGCAGTATAACTTAGTTATTATTATAGATATGAAATTCAAATACTGCATGCTCCTCCGCCCACTTCAAAAGTAAACTTTTCTGTGAGCTAAGAGATTGAATTGTTGTCCAATCAGCGCTCTCCCCATATGGCACTTTTGTTGTAGCTAGAGCATTGATTGGAGAGTAATTCAATCATTTAGCTGACAGGAAAATTGACTTTTGAAGTGGGTGGTGTAACGTGGGGTATTTGAATTTCATATCTATATTAATAACTAAGTTATAGCGCATCTTCATTACACATGATGAGTAAAACCCCATCTAAAATAGCGCTAACATTCCAGATCTGATTTTAAAAAGGGGAGAGTTTACCATCACTTTAACTGGCTACAAAATGAAATTTTAAATGATTACAACGCATTTATTTTGTATTCAGATCTTGCAGTGAATAATTACACACACACATATACATATATATAAATAAATATATGCTATACACATAAAGACATAAAATATAATGGCCCTTATCTTCTTTGTGGTAGATATGCATTGTATTTAAAGGGACACTGAACCCCATTTTTTTGTATCGTGATTCAGATAGAGCATGCAATTTTAATCAACTTTCTAATTTACTTCTATTATCAAATTCTTTTCATTCTATTGGTATCTTTATTTGAAATACAAGAATGTAAGTTTAGATGCTGGCCCATTTTTGGTGAACACACTGTGTTGTTCTTGCTGATTGGTGGGTAAATTCACCCACCAATAAACAAATGCTTTCCATGGTTCTGAACCAAAAAATAGCTTAAATGCCTTCTTTTTCAAATAAAGAAAGCAAGAGAACGAAGAAAAAATTATAATTGGAGTAAATTAGAAAGTTGTTTAAAATTGCACGCTCTATCTGAATCAGAAAAAAAATTAAACACAGTGTGATTGCTTTTTTCACAAATCAATTTAATTTGAGATAAAATAGAGCAATCTGGGTGTACATTACATAGGTGTAAATACCTATGAAAATGTTGCTTATTCCCCTCCCTCATACAGGCGTTATAGTGCATACATACTATGGGGTAGATTTAACAAAGGGCGAGCGGACATGATTCGCTGTAAATGGAGCCCTATGTATTTAAGTATGTTGCAGTTTTCCTGAACGATAAATTCTACATAATGATTGGTACATCTGTGCCCAAGCCCATTTACACCTCTCCCTAATGGGGGATAGCAAAAGAGACAAGGGACCTTTGATGCTAGCAAACATTTCAAAGGGTGTACCTCTGAACTGCTCTTGATTAACCAAAATTTGAAAATGATGCTAATAATATGAGTGTTAAAAAGGCCATTATAGTGATAAAATGAAATGCCCTAAAAATGCCATTTAACAAGCCATTTTTAAGCTACGTGTTTAATCCCTGTAAAGTCCATTTACATTATTTTAAATGTTTATTTTGCATGCAGACATTTTGCAACATAATTCTTCATTGCTGTTATACTCCATTAATATATATATAAAAAATACTCAAATGTCCCTTTAATTTTGGCTTTGTTTTTAGTGTTTGTTTTGATGATGTGTTTATTTTATACTAGTATGTCTCAGTGGAAGATTTTGGCACTCTATAAATAAAAGATAATAATCTTACCCGACAGGCTGGCTTTCAAACTCTTCAGACCATTGCTCCTGGATATCTTCAGTGGAAACATCCACATCCCTTGTGGTGGCAAAATTGTACTCACTCCCTTCAGTACCATGAAAATAAATCGAGTTGCCATCAGACTGACAACTGTGCTGTAGGGATAAATATATTTAATTATAGCAAATACAAAGACTTTCATTAAAAAAAAAAAATCACATTGAAGATTTTACATACTTGGCAAAGTCATCAGCAAATAAACACATTTGTTATAATCTCCAAAGACAATATAAAAGCCCAGAAGGCAATTGGGTATGGACGTTACCACAAATATATATCATTAATAATAAATATATATTGTAACTAGATTGGAGTATATTGCTGTATATGGGACTCCCGTATATTGGTGCTGTACACAGGTTCAGTCACTTAAAGGGACAGTCTACACCTAAGTTATCTTTAATTCTTACCTTAAATTAAGCTGCAAATAGCCTCCTGCAGCCCTTTCTAAATCATGCAGCAGGAACAGTAAAAAAGTTATTTTACAAAGAATATCATTTCTGGCCACTTTGAAATGGCCACCAAACTACGCCCACTGATGATGTCACGATTCGAGCTGCATAAGGCATCCAATCAAAAAAGCCTCCCTAGTTGGATTCAGCAGACTGTCAATGCTATTCAGCAGAGTGCCCAGATGCAAGTTGCATCATGATGTCATCAGTGGGGGGAGGAGCTTGGCAGCAATTTCAAAGTAGCCAGAAACAACATCCTTTTTAAATAACTTTATTACAGTTCCTGCTGCATGATATAGGAAGGGGTGCAAGAGGCTATTATATTTTAAGATAATAAACATTGCTTTTAAAAGAGAGAAATACAACACTTTTTAAATGTGTCTCCAATCATAGTGAAAATACTAGTAATTTGATGATTTGTGCAGTTAACACATGCATGTGCACACACACACACACACAACATCTTGCTGAATTTAAAGGAATAGTAAATACCTAAGACGTTTTACATTTAAAAAAAAAAATAACAGTTTGCTTGCTGCAGTTGTTTATCAATAGCCAAACGCCACCCATCCCTTGATGTTCAAGTGGTATATCCCTGGACTGCATAACAATGCATACTGTGCTAACAAAATTATAGATTAAAATTATTTTAACACATTTAAACATTTTATGCTGATCTTTGTCAATGCAGTAATTCATTGGTGATACCTGCTATGAGTATATACGCAAAATATATTATTATAATATATATTATTATAATATATATTATAGAATCCTATCAGCCAATCGGAGTTAAGGTAGGAGAAATCCTATTGGCTGATTGGAACAGCCAATAGAATGCGAGATCAATCCTATTGGCTGATTGCATCAGCCAATAGGATTTTTCCTACCTTAATTCCGATTCGCTGATAGGATTCTATCAGCCAATTGCAATTGAAGGGACCCATCTTGGATGACGTCACTTAAAGGAACCTTCATTCTTCAGTCGCCATCGGATGGAAGAGGATGCTCCGCGTCGGATGTCTTCAAGATGGACCCGTGCCGCTCCGGATGGAAGAAGATAAAAGATGCTGCCTGGATGAAGCCTTCTGCCGGTCTGGATGTCCTCTTCTGGCCGGATCGGATGAAGACTTCTGCCCCTCTGGACGTCCACTTGTGCCCGGCTGGGTGAAGACGGCTCAAGGTAGGGTGATCTTCAAGGGGGTAGTGTTAGGTTTTTTTAAGGTGGGATTGGTGTGGGTTTTAGAGTAGGGTTGGGTGTGTGGGTGGTGGGTTTTAATGTTGGGGGTATTGAATTTTTTTTACAGGTAAAAGAGCTGATTACTTTTTAGGCAATGCCCCGCAAAAGGCCCTTTAAAGGGCTATTTGTAATTTAGTGTAGGGTAGGGAATTTTATTATTTTGGGGGGCTTTTTTATTTAATTAGGGGGATTAGAGTAGGTGTAATTAGTTTAAAAAATTGTAATTCTTTTTTTATTTTCTGTAATTTAGTGGGGTTTTTTTTGTACTTTAGTTTATTTTATTTAATTGTAGTTAATTGTAGGTAATTTATTTAATTAATTTAATGATAGTGTAGTGTTAGGTGTAATTGTAATTTAGGTTAGGATTTATTTTACAGGTAAATTTGTACTTATTTTAAGTTAATGTAATTGGGACACTTTAATTCTGGGTTGTTGCTTTTCTATGACATGGGCAGTTTAGAATGAGCGGGTTAATATGGCTGGGAGCGCACAGGACCAATGCAGCTAGAATAGGGGAGACGGAATAGCCCTGCTATACTTCTACTTCACCTCCAATTAGAACGCGCGTCTATTTACAACATAATACATCCATCATTGTTATGCTCCCAGCCATATTAACCCGCTCATTCTAAACTGCCCATGTCATAGAAAAGCAACAACCCAGAATTAAAGTGTCCCAATTACATTAACTATAACGATACGGTGTTCTCTTAATAAACCATCGATTCCTTCTGGCAGATTCCCAAATAACTACAAGGTTAACCCTTTGAACCCCTGAATACCACCGCATTACTGTGACCCTGCAGGGTGCCCCCTTTGAGCTGGTGCTAATAGATTCCGGTTAATTAGAGTAGGTGAACTGATGAATCGGTTCATGAACCGGTTCAGTTAATCGAACCGTCCGAAATGAATCGATTCATCAGGATGAACCGAACTTCACATCACTAATTCAAATATGCATACTTTTTCAGAAAGTATTACAATCGCTACATTGCAGCTTTAATAAAAAGTTTGTATACTTAACTGTAGCAATTCCAAAGACTGCTACAGAACCACCTGAACCAGCCAGGCAAAACAACCAGTTCCAAAAAGAACTACTCAGTATGTTTTATATCACTCTGTACTAGACTCTAAAAACACCCCATTTAATTTAGGGTGACATGCCACATAAAACATAAATATATAGAAAACATATATAAAACAACGTAATAATAAAATATAACTCTAACAAAAAGAAGGGGGATTCGGGGGAGGGATAAATGATAAAAATCACAGCCATACATTGAATTGTCACTCTATGCAAAATATATGCAAATGAGTCTATTTTCCTAGTACACACTTTGGTGATGAACCTGCTACCAATAGATGGAGCTGTGTTACACATGTCAAGGAACTTTCAACCAACAGATGGCGCTATGGCATGTTACACAATGTCCAAGTATGTGACTGGGGAACGGTTACAATTTTATTTTATTTTTTTTAAAACTGGGTCTTAAACAGCTCTTGTTTATTTTCTAGAGTTTAAAACATTTTTTTTTCTTTGTACTTTTAGTTAATTCATTTGCTTTATGTTTAAGAGTTAACATATTGATGCTCTAAATATAAACATTAAAATGTTAAGTGCTTGTTTGCTACTTAGAACCAGCAACACAGTATCATTGAATATATGGGTTATTAAAGGGACAGTCTAGTCAAAATTAAACTTTCATGATTCAGATAGGGCATGAAAATTTAAACAACTTTCTAATTGACTTTTATCACTAAATATGCTTTGTTCCCTTGGTGGTATTTTTGAAAATCTAAACCTAGCTTGGCTCAAACTGATTTCTAAACCATTGAAAACCGCCTCTTAGCTCAGAGCATTTTGAAAGTTTTTCACAGTTAGACAGTACTAGTTCATGTGTGTCATATAGATAACAATATGCTCACTCCCATGTAGTTATTTAGGAGTCTGCACTGATTGGCTAAACTGCATTTCTGTCAAAAGCACTGAGATAAGGGGGCAGTCTGCAGAGGATTAGATACAAGGTAATCACAGAGATATAAAGTATATTAATAGAACTGTGTTGATTATGCAAAACTGGGGAATGGGTAATAAAGGGATTATCCATCTTTTTAAACAATAACAGTTCTGGTGTAGACTGTCCCTTTAAGTATTTTTTTTGCTTTGCCCACTTCTTGCATATTACCAACAACAATTGAACATAATTATTTTGCTGTACAACATATATGTTGCATTCATTTTGGGTGACAGTTATGTGAATATGAATAATTGAGCTGTACAAATGATATGGACTTGCAGGGTTTATCAGCCTTGAAGCACCCATCCCCCTCAACATTTTAGTCACACAAGTGATTGTACCTTTTTGGGGGGATTAGATGGTACAGACATGGACCCTTTGACAGTTGGAAACATATTTGTACCTTATTTACCACTAAATGGTACATATTAGTTCCTTAAGGTGTAATTATGATCCATTGAGGGTACAACCACAGCAGTTGTACCCTAAGTGTTCACAAACGGACCCCAAACGTACCCTTTTTTCTGACAGTGTATTTAAGTTTAACTTAGGTTTAGGGGTTAATAAATTTATTATAGTGGCAGCGACATTGGCGGCGGAAGATTAGGGGTTAATACATTTAATATAGTTGCGGCGATGTTGGGGGGGCAGATTAGGGGTTAATAAATATATTGTAGGGTTCGGCAATGTTGGGGGCAGCAGATTAGGGGTTCATAGGGATAATGTAGGTGGCGGCGGTGTCCGGAGCGGCAGATTAGGGGTTAATAATATAATGTAGGTGGCGACGATGTCGGGGGCGGCAGATTAGGGGTTAATAAGTGTAAGATTAGGGGTGTTTAGACTCGGGGTTCATGTTAGGGTGTTAGGTGCAGACATAAAATTAATTTCCCCATAGGAAACAATGGGGCTGCGTTAGGAGCTGAACTCTGCTTTTTTCAGTTTTTTTTCAGCCAGCTCAGCCCCATTGTTTCCTATGGGGAATTCGTGCACAAGCACGTTTAGCCAGCTTACCACTACCGTAAGCAGCGCTGGTATTACAGTGAGATGTGGAGCTAAATTTTGCTCAACGCTCACTTTTCTGAGGCTAACGCCGGCTTGCAGAAAACCTATAATACCAGCGTTGGCTTAAGTGAGCGGTAAGAGAAAAAGGCTTGTTAGCCCCGCACAGCCTTACCGACAAAAACTCGTAATCTAGCCGTTTGTTATTAATAGTAGGTTTATTTTAGATTTATTTGAATTATATTTAAGTTAGTGGGTGTTAGGGTTAGACTTAGGTTTAGGGGTTAATAACTTTAGTATAGTGGCGGCGACGTTGGGGGTGGCATATTAGGGGTTAATAAATGTAGGTAGGTGGCGGCAATGTTAGGGGCAGCAGATTAGGGGTTAATAATATTTAACTAGTGTTTGTGATGCGGGAGTGTGCGGTGGTTTAGGGGTTAATAAATTTAGTATATTGGCAGCGACATTGGGGGCGGCAGATTAGGGGTTAATAAATTTAGGTAGGTGGTGGCGATGTTAGGGGCAGCAGAATAGGGGTTAATAATATTTAACTAGTGTTTACGATGCGGAAGTGCGGCAGATTAGGGGTTAATAATTTTATTTTAGTGTTTGCGGTGTGGGAGGGCCTCGGTTTAGGGGTTAATAGGTAGTTTATGGGTGTTAGTGTACTTTTTAGCACTTTAGTTATGAGTTTTATGCTGCAGCTTTGTAGCGTAAAACTCATAACTACTGACTTTAGAATGCGTTACGAATCTTGCGGGATAGGCTGTACTGCTCACTTTTTGGCCTCCCAGAAAAAGCTTGTAATATCGGCGCTATGGAAGTCCCATTGAAAAAAGACTTTACGAAAATTGCGTAAGTTAATTTGCGGTACAGCCAAAAAAGCGTGCGGTACAGCTGTACCTACAAGACTTGTAATAGCAGCGGTAGTGAAAAAGAAGCATTATGAGCCTTAACGCTGCTTTTTTACTCATACCGCAAAACTCGTAATCTAGCCAACAATTATTTAGTGCAATGCTTTACATACATTGGACTAGATTACGAGTGGAGCGCAACATTGCAATTTCACAATCGCAAAACATTTGCGTTCCACTAAGTAATATCAGTGCACTCAGTAATACCAGACACGGGAAAAAACACCTAGCGCAGTACAGGGGGCAAATTACGCAGTGTTGGGCAGCAAAACAAAAATATATATGTAAATGAATATATACATATACAGTATATTTGTTTATATGTGTATATACACATATTAACACATAAATATATATGTATATATTCATATACATATATATTTGGAGTAAAAACATAGTCCCCCATTCACCTCTACGTAAAGGTACTTTCAGTGCTGTTTTTCTTTTAACAACCCACATCCCCTCACTTTAAACCCTTATAACTGCTTTTTATAAATAAATAAAAAAGAAGCTCATCTTTTTTTAATGTTACGGAACTCTCCTTTTTATTTTGCGGTCAATTATTGGAACTTTTAATATTTAAACAAAGGTCTGACCTCTGGTTAAATGCGCTTAGTGCACAGTGAAACCGCGATCTCACGAGAGCTTTAACCAGATACTTGTAATGGCTGGTTATTTAATGTGCGTCCGTAAAAGGCAAATTTGCCTCTTTACAGGCGCACGTTAATATATCGCTCCACTTATAATCTTTCCCATTGTTTGCTATTCTGAAACGTATTGTCTTTTTTAACCTTGTTGTCTACTGTGAATTTAAAGCACATACAACACTGATTAAACATTAAAAGGCAATTATTTATATATGTTAACTTTATTCAGATGACTGACACATAGATCTAATCTACAGATTATAAAGATACAGTAATTTGCAAAACTTTTGTTGAGAGGCAAATGTAAATGAATATAACTTTATTTAACCACAGCATTTACATTAAACAGATTTTTTTGCAGTCCTTTTTGTCACTTGCTAAGTGATATAGGAAAGAAAGACTAACAACTAAACTACGTCTACCTTGTTGATATATGTCACTGGTGGCTATTACCCAGGTTCACATTTAAACAGTGACCTTACAAAAAAAAAGGCCCAGTTTAAAGACACATTTATTTTAGTACAATACTCTAGCAGGCAACGACTGATCACTTTGCTGGCATATTTTTCCAAAGCTTGGATATTCTGCTAAAAGCAGATAACTTGAATTGTCAATGGATTATTCTAATCCATCTGTAATTCTTTGCCAAAGCATTTCCTATGTGAGCCAATTTTTGACTGCATGCAATCGAAAGTATCGAAAGGAGAAATCCACACAAGCTAAAAGCTTCCTAATGGGGGCATCCAGCAAGCTTTTATTTCAAGCCATTGCTTTAAAGATTTTCTGTTTACTGCCAAAAGCTTCCCTAATGTCTCCACTCATATACACTAATTTATCCTTCTGCACTCAGTTAGTGTTGAATCCTTCTTGCCTTTGTAGTGGTTCATAGCTGTGACCCTAGTGTTGGCAGATTCTTCCCCTTAGAGATAACACATCTCATGCACTCTTTTGTTATGGAAGGTTGTAGTTTAATGAGTCAATTATTTTTGCTGTTAAAGGGTCATGAAACCCAAAATGTTTCTTTCATGATTCAGATAGATCATACCATTTTAAACAACTTTCCAATTTATTTCCATTATCTAATTTGCTTCATTCTCGTGGGGCATGCAGAAATAGTGCAATCTCGCTACTTTTAGCGAAATTGCAGCAGAGAGAGGCACAGGACGGTACAGTGTACGGTGCCGGTCGTTAAGGGGTTAAAGATACACAGTTCCCCCTATAAAAAGAACATTGGAATGTAAATTATTTCCAGTAAATACACAGTAAAACACATAATTAAATATTAAAATTGATTAAAAATGATAATTCATGTTTTCAGGTATTTGACTGGAAAGGGCTCCAAAGTATATATATATATATATATATATATATATATATATATATATACATACAGGGAGTGCAGAATTATTAGGCAAATGAGTATTTTGACCACATCATCCTCTTTATGCATGTTGTCTTACTCCAAGCTGTATAGGCTTGAAAGCCTACTACCAATTAAGCATATTAGGTGATGTGCATCTCTGTAATGAGAAGGGGTGTGGTCTAATGACATCAACACCCTATATCAGGTGTGCATAATTATTAGGCAACTTCCTTTCCTTTGGCAAAATGGGTCAAAAGAAGGACTTGACAGGCTCAGAAAAGTCAAAAATAGTGAGATATCTTGCAGAGGGATGCAGCACTCTTAAAATTGCAAAGCTTCTGAAGCGTGATCATCGAACAATCAAGCGTTTCATTCAAAATAGTCAACAGGGTCGCAAGAAGCGTGTGGAAAAACCAAGGCGCAAAATAACTGCCCATGAACTGAGAAAAGTCAAGCGTGCAGCTGCCAAGATGCCACTTGCCACCAGTTTGGCCATATTTCAGAGCTGCAACATCACTGGAGTGCCCAAAAGCACAAGGTGTGCAATACTCAGAGACATGGCCAAGGTAAGAAAGGCTGAAAGACGACCACCACTGAACAAGACACACAAGCTGAAACGTCAAGACTGGGCCAAGAAATATCTCAAGACTGATTTTTCTAAGGTTTTATGGACTGATGAAATGAGAGTGAGTCTTGATGGGCCAGATGGATGGGCCCGTGGCTGGATTGGTAAAGGGCAGAGAGCTCCAGTCCGACTCAGACGCCAGCAAGGTGGAGGTGGAGTACTGGTTTGGGCTGGTATAATCAAAGATGAGCTTGTGGGGCCTTTTCAGGTTGAGGATGGAGTCAAGCTCAACTCCCAGTCCTACTGCCAGTTTCTGGAAGACACCTTCTTCAAGCAGTGGTACAGGAAGAAGTCTGCATCCTTCAAGAAAAACATGATTTTCATGCAGGACAATGCTCCATCAAACGCGTCCAAGTACTCCACAGCGTGGCTGGCAAGAAAGGGTATAAAAGAAGAAAATCTAATGACATGGCCTCCTTGTTCACCTGATCTGAACCCCATTGAGAACCTGTGGTCCATCATCAAATATGAGATTTACAAGGAGGGAAAACAGTACACCTCTCTGAACAGTGTCTGGGAGGCTGTGGTTGCTGCTGCACGCAATGTTGATGGTGAACAGATCAAAACACTGACAGAATCCATGGATGGCAGGCTTTTGAGTGTCCTTGCAAAGAAAGGTGGCTATATTGGTCACTGATTTGTTTTTGTTTTGTTTTTGAATGTCAGAAATGTATATTTGTGAATGTTGAGATGTTATATTGGTTTCACTGGTAAAAATAAATAATTGAAAACAGAATTTATGTTTACCTGATAAATTACTTTCTCCAACGGTGTGTCCGGTCCACGGCGTCATCCTTACTTGTGGGATATTCTCTTCCCCAACAGGAAATGGCAAAGAGCCCAGCAAAGCTGGTCACATGATCCCTCCTAGGCTCCGCCTACCCCAGTCATTCGACCGACGTTAAGGAGGAATATTTGCATAGGAGAAACCATATGTTACCGTGGTGACTGTAGTTAAAGAAAATAAATTATCAGACCTGATTAAAAAAACCAGGGCGGGCCGTGGACCGGACACACCGTTGGAGAAAGTAATTTATCAGGTAAACATAAATTCTGTTTTCTCCAACATAGGTGTGTCCGGTCCACGGCGTCATCCTTACTTGTGGGAACCAATACCAAAGCTTTAGGACACGGATGAAGGGAGGGAGCAAATCAGGTCACCTAAATGGAAGGCACCACGGCTTGCAAAACCTTTCTCCCAAAAATAGCCTCAGAAGAAGCAAAAGTATCAAATTTGTAAAATTTAGAAAAAGTGTGCAGTGAAGACCAAGTCGCTGCCTTACATATCTGATCAACAGAAGCCTTGTTCTTGAAGGCCCATGTGGAAGCCACAGCCCTAGTGGAGTGAGCTGTGATTCTTTCAGGAGGCTGCCGTCCGGCAGTCTCATAAGCCAATCGGATAATGCTTTTAATCCAGAAGGAGAGAGAGGTAGAAGTTGCTTTTTGACCTCTCCGTTTACCAGAATAAACAACAAACAAAGACAAAGTTTGTCTGAAATCCTTAGTAGCTGCTAAGTAAAATTTGAGAGCACGAACTACATCCAAGTTGTGCAACAAACGTTCCTTCTTTGAAACTGGATTAGGACACAAAGAAGGCACAACTATCTCCTGGTTAATGTTTTTGTTAGAAACAACTTTTGGAAGAAAACCAGGTTTAGTACGCAAAACCACCTTATCTGCATGGAACACCAGATAAGGAGAAGAACACTGCAGAGCAGATAATTCTGAAACTCTTCTAGCAGAAGAAATTGCAACCAAAAACAAAACTTTCCAAGATAATAACTTAATATCAACGGAATGTAAGGGTTCAAACGGAACCCCCTGAAGAACTGAAAGAACTAGGTTGAGACTCCAAGGAGGAGTCAAAATTTTGTAAACAGGCTTGATTCTAACCAGAGCCTGAACAAAGGCTAGAACATCTGGCACAGCTGCCAGCTTTTTGTGAAGTAACACAGACAAGGCAGAAATCTGTCCCATCAAGGAACTTGTAGATAATCCTTTTTCCAATCCTTCTCGAAGGAAGGATAGACTCTTAGGAATCTTAACCTTGTCCCAAGGGAATCCTGCAGATTCACACCAACAGATATACCAAATTATGTGGTAATTTTTCTGGTTACAGGCTTTCAGGCCTGAACAAGAGTATTAATAACAGAATCTGAGAACCCTCGCTTTGATAAGATCAAGCGTTCAATCTCCAAGCAGTCAGCTGGAGTGGGTCGAACGGACCTAGAACAAGAAGGTCTCGTCTCAAAGGTAGCTTCCATGGTGGAGCCGATGACATATTCACCAGATCTGCATACCAAGTCCTGCGTGGCCACGCAGGAGCTATCAAAATCACCGACGCCCTCTCCTGATTGATCCTGGCTACCAGCCTGGGGATGAGAGGAAACGGCGGGAACACATAAGCTAGTTTGAAGGTCCAAGGTGCTACTAGTGCATCCACCAGAGCCGCCTTGGGATCCCTGGATCTGTACCCGTAGTAAGGAACTCTGAAGTTCTGACGAGAGGCCATCAGATCCATGTCTGGAATGCCCCACGGTTGAGTGACTTGGGCAAAGATTTCCGGATGGAGTTCCCACTCCCCCGGATGCAATGTCTGACGACTCAGCAAATCCGCTTCCCAATTTTCCACTCCTGGGATGTGGATAGCAGACAGGTGGCAGGAGTGAGACTCCGCCCATAGAATGATTTTGGTCACTTCTTCCATCGCTAGGGAACTCCTTGTTCCCCCCTGATGGTTGATGTATGAACTTGGCCCTCGCTAGCTGAGGCCAAGCTTTGAGAGCATTGAATATCGCTCTCAGTTCCAGAATATTTATCGGTAGAAGAGATTCTACCCGAGACCAAAGACCCTGAGCTTTCAGGGATCCCCAGACCGCGCCCCAGCCCATCAGACTGGCGTCGGTCGTGACAATGACCCACTCTGGTCTGCGGAAGGTCATCCCTTGTGACAGGTTGTCCAGGGACAGCCACCAACGGAATGAGTCTCTGGTCCTCTGATTTACTTGTATCTTCGGAGACAAGTCTGAATAGTCCCCATTCCACTGACTGAGCATGAACAGTTGTAATGGTCTTAGATGAATGCGCACAAAAGGAACTATGTCCATTGCCGCTACCATCAAACCTATCACTTCCATGCACTGCGCTATGGAAGGAAGAGGAACGGAATGAAGTATCCGACAAGAGTCTAGAAGTTTTGTTTTTCTGGCTTCTGTCAGAAAAATCCTCATTTCTAAGGAGTCTATTATAGTTCCCAAGAAGGGAACCCTCGTTGACGGAGATAGAGAACTCCTTTCCACGTTCACTTTCCATCCGTGAGATCTGAGAAAGGCCAGGACAATGTCCGTGTGAGCCTTTACTTGAGGAAGGGACGACGCTCGAATCAGAATGTCGTCCAAGTAAGGTACTACAGCAATGCCCCTTGGTCTTAGCACCGCCAGAAGGGACCCTAGTACCTATGAGAAAATCCTAGGAGCAGTGGCTAATCCGAAAGAAAACGCCACGAACTGGAAATGCTTGTCCAGGAATGCAAACCTTAGGAACCGATGATGTTCCTTGTGGATAGGAATATGTAGATACGCATCCTTGAAATCCACCTTGGTCATGAATTGACCTTCCTGGATGGAAGGAAGAAGTGTTCGAATGGTTTCCATCTTGAACGATGGAACCTTGAGAAACTTGTTCAAGATCTTGAGATCTAAGATTGGTCTGAACGTTCCCTCTTTTTTGGGAACTATGAACAGATTGGAGTAGAACCCCATCCCTTGTTCTCCTAATGGAACAGGATGAATCACTCCCATTTTTAGCAGGTCTTCTACCCAATGTAAGAATGCCTGTCTTCTTATGTGGTCTGAAGACAACTGAGACCTGTGGAACCTCCCCCTTGGAGGAAGCCCCTTGAACTCCAGAGAATAACCTTGGGAGACTATTTCTAGCGCCCAAGGATCCAGAACATCTCTTGCCCCAGCCTGAGCGAAGAGAGAGAGTCTGCCCCCCACCAGATCCGGTCCCGGATCGGGGGCCCGCATTTCATGCTGTCTTGGTAGCAGTGGCAGGTTTCCTGGCCTGCTTTCCTTTGTTCCAGCCTTGCATAGGTCTCCAGGCTGGATTGGCTTGAGAAGTATTACCTTCCTGCTTAGAGGACGTAGCCCTTGGGGCTGATCCGTTTCTGCGAAAGGGACGAAACTTAGGTTTATTTTTGGTCTTGAAAAGACCTATCCTGAGGAAGGGCGTGGCCCTTGCCCCCAGTGATATCAGAGATAATCTCTTTCAAGTCAGGGCCAAAGAGTGTTTTCCCCTTGAAAGGAATGTCAAGCAATTTGTTCTTGGAAGACGCATCCGCTGCCCAAGATTTTAACCAAAGCGCTCTGCGCCACAATAGCAAACCCAGAATTTTTTCGCCGCTAACCTAGCCAATTGCAAGGTGGCGTCTAGGGTGAAAGAATTAGCCAATTTAAGAGCACGAATTCTGTCCATAATCTCCTCATAAGAAGAAGAATTACTAATAATCGCCTTTCCTAGCTCATCAAACTAGAAACACGCGGCTGCAGTGACAGGGACAATGCATGCAATTGGTTGTAGAAGGGAACCTTGCTGAACAAACATCTTTAGCAGACCTTCTAATTTTTTATCCATAGGATCTTGGAAAGCACAACTATCTTCTATGGGTATAGTGGCGCGCTTGTGTAGAGTAGAAACCGCCCCCTCGACCTTGGGGACTGTCTGCCATCAGTCCTTTCTGGGGTCGACTATAGGAAAACAATTTTATAAATATGGGGGGAGGTACTAAAGGTATACCGGGCCTGTCCCATTCTTTACTAACAATGTACGCCACCCGCTTGGATATAGGAAAAGCTTCGGGGGGCCCCGGGGCCTCTAAGAACTTTTCCATTTTACATAGTGGTTCTGGAATGACCAGATAATCACAATCATCCAAATTGGATAACACCTCCTTAAGCAGAGCGCGGAGATGTTCCAACTTAAATTTAAAAGTAATCACATCAGGTTCAACTTGTTGAGAAATGTTTCCTGAATCTGAAATTTCTCCCTCAGACAAAACCTCCCTGGCCCCCTCAGACTGGTGTAGGGGCCCTTCAGAAACCATATCATCAGCGTTCTCATGCTCTACAGAATTTTCTAAAACAGAGCAGTCGCGCTTTCGCTGATAAGTGGGCATATTGGCTAAAATGTTTTTGATAGAATTATCCATTACAGCCGTTAAATGTTGCATAGTAAGGAGTATTGGCGCACTAGATGTACTAGGGGCCTCCTGTATGGGCAAGACTGGTGTAGACGAAGGAGGGGATGATGCAGTACCATGCTTACTCCCCTCACTTGAGGAATCATCTTGGGCATCATTTTTACTAAATTTTTTTATGACATAAAATACATATAGTTAAATGAGAAGGAACCTTGGTTTCCCCACAGTCAGAACACAATCTATCTGGTAGTTCAGACATGTTAAACAGGCATAAACTTGATAACAAAGCACAAAAAACGTTTTAAAATAAAACCGTTACTGTCACTTTAAATTTTAAACTAAACACACTTTATTACTGCAATTGCGAAAAAGTATGAAGGAATTGTTCAAAATTCACCAAAATTTCACCACAGTGTCTTAAAGCCTTAAAAGTATTGCACACCAAATTTGGAAGCTTTAACCCTTAAAATAACGGAACCGGAGCCGTTTTTATATTTAACCCCTTTACAGTCCCTGGAATCTGCTTTGCTGAGACCCAACCAAGCCCAAAGGGGAATACGATACCAAATGATGCCTTCAGAAAGACTTTTCTATGTATCAGAGCTCCACACACATGCAGCTGCATGCCATTGTTCTCAAAAACAAGTGCGCCATACCGGCGCGAAAATGAGGCTCTGACAATGATTAGGGAAAGTCCCTAAAGAATAAGGTGTCTAAAACAGTGCCTGCCGATATAATCTTATCAAAATACCCAGATTAAATGATTCCTCAAGGCTAAATATGTGTTAATAATGAATCGATTTAGCCCAGAAAAAGTCTACAGTCTTAATAAGCCCTTGTGAAGCCCTTATTTACTATCTTAATAAACATGGCTTACCGGATCCCATAGGGAAAATGACAGCTTCCAGCATTACATCGTCTTGTTAGAATGTGTCATACCTCAAGCAGTAAGAGACTGCACACTGTTCCCCCAACTGAAGTTAATTGCTCTCAACAGTCCTGTGTGGAACAGCCATGGATTTTAGTTACGGTGCTAAAATCATTTTCCTCATACAAACAGAAATCTTCATCTCTTTTCTGTTTCTGAGTAAATAGTACATACCAGCACTATTTTAAAATAACAAACTCTTGATTGAATAATAAAAACTACAGTTAAACACTAAAAAACTCTAAGCCATCTCCGTGGAGATGTTGCCTGTACAACGGCAAAGAGAATGACTGGGGTAGGCGGAGCCTAGGAGGGATCATGTGACCAGCTTTGCTGGGCTCTTTGCCATTTCCTGTTGGGGAAGAGAATATCCCACAAGTAAGGATGACGCCGTGGACCGGACACACCTATGTTGGAGAAATGGGTATATATTTGTTTTTTGTTAAGTTGCCTAATAATTATGCACAGTAATAGTCACCTGCACACACAGATATCCCCCTAAAATAGCTATAACTAAAAACAAACTAAAAACTACTTCCAAAACTATTCAGCTTTGATATTAATGAGTTTTTTGGGTTCATTGAGAACATGGTTGTTGTTCAATAATAAAATTAATCCTCAAAAATACAACTTGCCTAATAATTCTGCACTCCCTGTATATATATATATATATATATATATATATATATATATATATAACAAACGATTGCACTCACAGGACTTTCACAAACCAAAATCAAAATTTATTTTCATTAGATCAGATTCAGATTTTTTCTACCTTAATTCCGATTGGCTGATAGAATTCTATCAGCCAATCGGAATTGAAGGGACGCCATCTTGGATGATGTCCCTTAAAGGAACCTTCATTTGTCGTTAGTCCGTCGGGGAAGGAGGATGTTCCGCGCCGGCGGGATGAAGATGGATCCGGAAGAAAGAAGATAGAAGATGCGCTTGGAAGAAGACATTGCCCAGATGGAAGACCTCTTCTTTGCCGCTTGGATCAAGACTTCGCCCGGATGGAGGACCTCTTCTTTGCCGCTTGGATCAAGACTTCTACCGGATGGAGGACATCTTCTTGCTCCACTTGGATGAAGAATTTGGCTCGGCTGGGTGAAGACGACTCAAGGTAGGGAGATCTTCAGGGGGTTAGTGATAGTTTTTTTTAAGGGGGGTTTGGGTGGGTTAGAGTAGGGGTATGTGGGTGGTGGGTTGTAATGTTGAGGGGGTATTGTATTTTTATTTTCATGCAAAAGAGCTGATTACTTTGGGGCAAGGCCCCGCAAAAAGCCCTTTTAAGGGCTGGTAAAAGAGCTGATTACTTTTGTATTTTAGAATAGGGTAGGGAATTTTTTATTTTGGGGGGCTTTTTATTTTATTAGGGGGCTTAGATTAGGTGTAATTAGTTTAAACTGCTTGTAATTCTTTTTTATTTTTTGTAATTTAGTGGGGGGGGGGTTTGTATTATAGAATAGTTTCTTTTATTGTATTTTATTTTAGGTAATTGTAGGTAATTTATTTAATTAATTTAATGATAGTGTAGTGTTAGGTTTAATTGTAACTTAGGTTAGGATTTATTTTACAGGTAATTTTGTATTTATTTTAACTAGGTAGCTATTAAATAGTTATTAACTATTTAATAGCTATTGTACCTAGTTAAAATAAATACAAAGTTGCCTGTAAAATAAATATAAATCCTAAAATAGCTACAATGTAATTATTATTTATATTGTAGCTATATTAGGGTTTATTTGATAGGTAAGTATTTAGTTTTAAATAGGAATAATTTAGTTAATTATAGGAATAATTTAGTTAATTATAGGAATATTATTTTGTTTAATATAAATTATATTTATGTTAGGGGGGTGTTAGGGTTAGAGTTAGGTTTAGGGGTTAATAACTTTATTATAGTAGCGGCGACGGTGCAGGCGGGAGATTAGGGGTTAATAATTGTAAGTAGGTGGCGGCGATGTTAGGGAGGGCAGATTAGGGGTTAATACTATTTATTCTAGTGTTTGCGAGGTGGGAGTGCGGCGGTTTAGGGGTTAATACATTTATTATAGTGGCGGCGAGGTCCGGTCGGCAGATTAGGGGTTAATAATTGTAGTTAGGTAGCGGCGACGTTGGGGGGGGCAGATTAGGGGTTAATAAATATAATATAGGGGTCGGCTATGTTAGGGGCAGCAGATTAGGGGTTCATAGGGATAATGTAGGTGGCGGCGGTGTCCGGTCGACAGATTAGGGATTAAAAAAATTTATTAGAGTGGCGGCGATGTGGGGGGGCCTCGGTTTAGGGGTACATAGGTAGTTTATGGGTGTTAGTGTACTTTAGAGCACAGTAGTTAAGAGCTTTATATTCCGGCGTTAGCCCATAAAGCTCTTAACTACTGACTTTTTTTGGCGTTAGGAGTCTTGTCGGTAGAGGGTCTACCGCTCACTTCTCCCAAGACTCCAAATACCAGCGTTAGGCAGATCCCATCGAAAAGATAGGATACGCAATTGGCGCAAGGGGATCTGCGGTAGCCTGGAATCGCGGTAGGGAAGTGAGCGTTAGACCCTTTCCTGGCTGACTCTAAATACCAGCGGGCGGCCAAAAGCAGCGTTAGGACCCCTTAACGCTGCTTTTGATGGCTAACGCAGAAATCTAAATCTAGGCGACAGATTCCCCTATGTAAAGAACATTGGAATGTAAATTATTTACAGTAAAACACATAATTAAATATTAGAGATGGATTAAAAATGATAATTCATGTTTAAGGTATTTGACTGGAAAGGGCTCCAAAGTATATGTATATATATATATATATATATATATATATATATATATATATACACGTATATATAGTAACAAACGATTGCACTCACAGAACTTTCACAAACCAAAATCAAAATTTATCATACCTCCGAAAACGTTTCAATAAATTTTGATTTTGGTTTGTGAAAGTCCTGTGAGCGCAACTGTTTGTTACTATATTGAATCATATCTTTGCACCCAGGCAGCTGGCATCTGGTGGACTGGTCTGAAGACTGGATTACTATATATATATATATATATATATATATATATATATATTCTGCACTTCATGCACTCCAACCTTTCTTCTGTAATTCCTGGGTGACTCCTCAATCAAAAATAGAGGGCACTCACAGGTCTTTTTATAGTTGATTCTTTATTTATTCAGTAAAAAAATGACTATTTTTCATATGGATACATATATATATATATATATACACGTGTATAGTATACATATAAATACACACATATATACATATACATAAATACACATATTTAGACATGTATATGTTTGTATATATGCATTATTACCTTTTCCTTTAAAATACCTTGTCATATACCATATATTTTAACCCTTATAACTTTTAAAACAAATATTTCTATGAATATTTTTTTATAGACACTTTATTTTAATGTATTTATGTTGTGTTTGGTACAACTTTTTTATTAAGCCCTATACCTTTATGCAAGCACTTTAACCAGACAAGCGCAAATTTGGTTTGTGCTCAAATGGTCACGTTTACTTTCAACTTGTAATATGCACGGGCATGATATTTAAATATTGCGTGCTAACTTAGAGCGCCACTTGTAATCTAGCCCAATGTTGAGACAGGGATTGGCCATACAGGGGAGGGCACTCAAGGGAGGGGAATACAGGAGCTGGGCTGAGGGGTCCACACATTTATCTTGCCCAGGGCCCTGCAAATTCTAAGGGAGCTGGGCAGAGGTTCCCACAAATTTAACTTGCCCAGGTCTTTGCAAATATTAAGGGTGACCCTGCTACATATAAAAGGACACAACTGCAGTTACTTAGTGAATATCAGGCCACACTACCATGCAGGCAAATAACTAGGATTACAGCTCCCACAGACCTCTGCTGCCAGACTTTACTGAGGATGTTTTGATTTATTTTTTCAGTTGTTGAAACTTTTAGCCTTTGAATTAAAGCAACCAGGGCTTGGTTTGTCACGAAAAAGTCAAGCAATTTACTTCAGATTGAATGTATAGACACAAAGCAAAGCAGACATGATTTACACGTGATCTACAGTGCTTGTGTTTTTATAATGGAAATTTAAAAGTGGCTTTATTTGTAACAAAATTCTATACTTATACAAAAGCTACAGCTGTTTAAATTGATGAATTTGAAACCTGTATATATTTTTGCATAATTGGTGCTATATTAATGCTCACTGACTGATGAGGACGAATCCCATTGCTCTGTTGTAGGACAGAAGAATCTTTCAAAAACATGACTCAAATAATATGTTTTATTCAATAAGTAACATAACTTTAAGTAATTATTAATTTACCTTGATACATTATAATAATTCAGTTATTTTCCTATTGCAAGTTCCTGTTCTCAAAGATTTACATTGAACCGTAATGAGTTACTATGTGTTTTGAAAGACTTTACTGTCACTTTTATCAACATTTAATTAGGTTTGCATCAAAAATGAACATTGATGCTTCGCTTCAAATTTGTTCCTCAGGGCCCAATAGACCAGTGATTCTTTCAGACAGCTGTAGCCTCACAATTTATTTTTTTGGCGACATCGCTTTGATTGGAATGAGTATGCTGAGTATTTGGGGGCAGTCAGCTTGCAGAGGGCTGGTGGCAGATGGATAGAAATCTGTCCAGCTTCTCTTCACCTCTATATGGGCATAAAGTCATCAATTTCCTACATTAAGGAGTTGTCACTCAGCCCATTTGAGTGGAAGAACATTCCTGGTAACTAGACAAACAATGCAAACCCAAAGAATGCTTCAGAACAATAAAATATAGCCAGCAGGCAAATTGAAAAAGCAACAGCCAATTTCTGTAATGACTCTAATATTTTAAGTGATTATGTTTGCCACTTTCAGATTTCCCCTCAGAGAGGACATTTTGTTAATTAAAATCTAGGCAATAAGTACAGCAAAGATGTGAGAGGTAAGATTTGAGGTAGATTAATGAAGAATCCTTGTGGGATAGTATAATTTATCTGCATTGTGATTAATTATATAGCTATTGAAATTCAATATTCTCATGTGCACATCTATTACAACACACAATTATATTTGTGTTAAATAAATGCAACAGGAGCTTGATAATATACACACAAATCGTTAAATGGAAATCTAAACACTGCAATGTTATAATGATTTTTAAATGCCAAAATATCATAATCTGTCCAGCCATAAAATGATTGGACACATAAAGAAACATAAAAAGTCAAAATTAAAGGGGCATTCCAGCCAAAATTGGTAAGCACATTGATACACGTCAGTTATGTATAGAAGCATTTTTGCAATATACATGTATTTGCAAAAATGCTTCTAGTGAAAGCTATAGCAGTTTAAAGAGTGTACTTTAGTATGCTCCGTGCACCAGCATTTTAAGCACAGCAATTGCTCAGATTGCCTTCTGTTCTTGTATCATCTGGTAATGACTAGGGATGGGCGAACGTTTTGCAACATTCAGAAATTGAAACAAATTTTAACACATACATTTGTTCGTTTTGCAAAACATTCTAAATGTAATATTAGATTTGAATTTTTCTAATAATTCAAATTGAGTTATGCAATATTCAAATTCAAATCTATATATTTGCAATAGTATTTCTAATGATCTCTTTAAATGGTATATTCGAATTATGCAATATTCTAAATTGAAAAAATTGAATCTATATATTTGTAAAAGTATTTCTAATGTTCTCTTTAAATGTAATAATCAAATTATGCAAGATTCAAATTCAAAACATTCAAATTGATATATTTGTATCTATTATGTATCAATTTACCAAATTCCCTACAACATGAACTAATGAACTTCTGAATACTATTTGTTAAATCGAATGATACATTTGAAATTTTTAATGTGGATATTCGATATTATTATGAACATTCGAAAACGAAAGTAACATTTGATTACAGAATTTTAATGGATTTTCATTCTTATCGACATTCGATTGTCCAAAACAAATGTCCACAGTACAAATTACACTTTCAACACATTCGCCTATCCTTAGTAATGACTTCATGCACATCACTGCTGACATGACACAAGCCCCACTGGCTCTCTGAGCAACTTCAGTATTTAAAATGCTTGTGCACTGAGAATATCCAGCTATGCTTCACATGCATCTGCAGAGCAAAATCCTAACACAATAACAGTAATAACCTTTACTAGAAGCATTTTTGCCAATATATGTATACTCTAAATATGTTTCATTTCAAAGATGTAATTCATCTAAGTGCATTTCAGTTTTGACCGGAATATCCCTTTAAACTTTAAGATAAAGTAGATGCATCTATTGTCAAAATTACCTTTTTTCTCTTTTGTAAAATGTAGCTCCTTCCCACAAAAGCATATTAAGGTAGGCTCAGGTATGTGCACGTGTTCCTGAGCACTATGGCTTCTATCACAATCTATTGGCTGCAGCCTTTCCGTCTCTTTTTCTGGCAGAAAAGGGGTATTTTTTTATTTGGCACAATCATAATAAGATGTTCTTGCCTATTTCCCTGCACTCACGTACAGGTTTTTGGACCCTTGACGAAAGCCCTATTTCTCAGATGTGGTTGGAAAGTTCTCTGGTTTCACAATCCATTTTCGAGTCACTTTTCAACACTACCACTGTGCACACATTTACATATGTATAGGTGTATGTACATATGCATATGTGTTGAGTACATGATATTCTGTACAGCTAAGGGGATATGTAGGAAATGTCACTTTAGCACCCACCATCTACAAATGGTGTGTTTTTATTTTAATAATGGATGGTAAGTCACACATGCACTGTTATGGCTGTCAATAACAATACTGGTGGGGGGGTTTTAATCGTTTTTAAAAGGGGATCGCACAATCACGACTTTCATAGAAAACTATTTCATCTGATTGTAATGTTTATGTTATCAGGATGGGCAGACTGTGGCAGATTGTGTACCATTTTTCTTTTGCTATATGGTCCCTTTAAACTTTCACAAGTATTTTTTTTTTACAATCTTTAAATCAATTGTTAAAGAAGTGCTTCCATTTTGGTATGATCTGATAACAAGATGGCAATGGAATTTGTAAACTGGAATGAGCATTGCTGACCGTGAGTTCAATAATGTAAGCGCAAGCACTTAGAACGGCACTCTTGTGACCAAAGTTTTTGTTGTAATTTGTTTGTTTTGTAACATTTGCAAAGGTTTTTTTTGTGATGCTGGTATCCTTCAGAGAGGAATTCATTCAATGAGACGTTCATGGTGCACCATTTATTATAGAGTGTTGTGCAGCTTGCCGATGTGATGGGGGCAGGTTCAAATCTTTTCTAATTTTCATCTTGTTATGTTACAAAGATTTATTTTCTGAAAGTTTTTAGTTTCATAATTAGGTTTGATTGAGTCCAAGCCATTGTCACAGTTAGATTTGCAGGCGGTCAGGCAGAAAATAAATAGCTTTATATGTTTTAATAGGAGAGCTAATATATTTGGGAACATCACAGACAGGCCTTAGACTTGACAAGCCAACAAAAATACAAACAACTAGATTACAAGTTTTGCGCTATAGAGGCTGCGAAACGAATGCAACAAAAGTTGCGTTATTTCACCCTGCATAGCGATGCTATTACAAGTTTTTGAAAAGCCGCCTTGTGCGTGCGATATGGTGGCAATAAGCTCCATACCGCACAAAATCTAAGGGCTGAGAATACGTGCTTGACATCAATGGGGAGAGCGTGTTAGAAAAAAAACTAACACCTGAAGCGCAGAATTGCGATCACCATCACGCAACCCCATTGATGTCTATGGGGGGAAAAAAGTTACGTTTAAACACCCTAACATAAACCCCAAGTCTAAACACCCCTAATCTACCGCACCCGACATCGCCGACACTGAAATACATTTATTAACCCCTTATCTGCCGTTCCCGATATCGCCGACACTATAATAAAGTTATTAACCACAATTCCCCTGCACCCCAACATTGCCGCCATTATAATAAAGATATTAATCGCTATTCCGCCGTTCCCCGACATCGCCGCCACTAAAGTTATTAACCCCTAAACCTCTGGCCTTCCACATCACCGCCACTAAATAAACCTATTAACCCCTAAACCGCCAGCCCCCCACATCGCAAACAACTAAATTAAGCTATTAACCCCTAAACCTAATAACCCTCTAACTTTAAATTAAAATGACAATATCCCTATCTTAAAATAAATAAAAACTTACCTGTGAAATAAAAAAAACTAAGTTTAAACTATAAATTAACCTAACATCTATTATACTAAAATTAAAATAACTATCAATTAAATAAGCTAAATTACACATTAAAAAAAACTAACACTACTAAAAAAATGAATTCTAAAATTACAAAAAATAAAAAATACTAAATTACAAAAAAATAACAAACACTAAATTACAAAAATAACAAACACTAGATTACGAAAATTAACAAACGAAATGATCTAAAATAAAAACAATTAGGATGACAGCTAATGAAATTTTATTGGCTATTCCAATCAGCCAATAGAATTTCAGTAGCTCTCATCCTACTGGCTGACTTGAAAAGCCAATATAATTTCAGTATCTCTCATCCTATTGGCTGATTTTAATTTCAAAAATCAAATCAGCCAATAGGAAACCATTTTGAAAAGGCTCCCTTGCATTGAAGATTCAGTCTATGGTGGCGATCGTATGAAGAGGACACTCCGCGCCCGATGTCTTGAAGGATGGACCCGCCCCACATCGCCGGGATGAAGATAGAAGACGCCGCCTGGATGGATGAAGGCCTCGTCTCCTGGATGAAGACTTCTCTGCGTCTCGATGTCCGGACTTCAAAAACTGTAAGTGGATCATCGGGGGTTAGTGTTAGGTTTTTTTTTTAACTTTTTTGGGTGTTTTTTTTTTTTGTAGATTAGGGTTTGAGCTTTCTTAAAAGAGCTAAATGCCCTTTTCAGGGCAATGCAAAATAGCTAAATACCCTTTTAAGGGCGATGCCCATACAAATGCCATTTTCCGGGCAATGGGTAGCTTAGGTTTTTGTTAGAGTTAGATTTTTTATTTTGGGGGGTTGGTTGGGGGGTGGGTTTTACTGTTAAGGGGGGGGTCTTTGTATTTTTTTTACAGGGAAAATAGCTGATTTCTTTAGGGCAATGCCCTACAAAAGGCCTGTTTAAGGGCTATTTGTAGTTTATTGTAGGCTAGGTTTTTTTTATTTTGGGGGTGCTTTTTTATTTTTATAGGTCTATTAGATTAGGAGTAATTGTTTTTATTTTGGATAATTTTGTTGTTGTTGTTTTTTTTCGTAATTTAGTGTTTATTATTTTTTGTAATTTAGTGTTTGTTATTTTTTGTAATTTAGTATTTTTTTATTTTTTGTAATTTTAGAATAATTTTTTTAAGTAGTGTTAGTTTTTTTAATGTGTAATTTAGTTTATTTAATTTGTAGTTATTTTAATTTTAGTATAATAGTTGTTAGGTTAATTGTTAGTTTAAACTTATGTTTTTTTTTTATTTAAGGTAAGTTTTTATTTATTTTAAGATAGTTTTTTTGCGATGTGGGGGGCGGGCGGTTTAGGGGTTAATAGGTTTATTTAGTGGCGGTGATGTGGGAGGCCAGAAGTTTAGGGGTTAATAACTTTATTTAGTGGAGGCGGTGTCGGGGAGCGGCGGAATAGGGGTTAATAGTTTTATATAGTGTCAGCGATGTTGGAGAGTGGGGGAATAGAGGTTAATAACTTTATTATATCAGCGGTGATGTCTGGGAGCAGCGGAATAGGGGTTAATAAATTTTATTAGTGGCGGTGATGTCGGGAGCATCAGATTAGGGGTTAATAAGTTTATTATAGTGTTTGCGATGCGGGAGGGCGGCGGAATAGGGGTTAATAGGTAGTTTATGGGTGTTAGTGTACTTTGTAACATTTTAGTTATGAGTTTTGTTTAACAGTTTTGTTGTGCAAAACTCATAACTACTGGTCTCAGATTGCGAAATGGATTGTGTCGGTATAGGCTGGAACAGAATAATTTTAGTCTCACCACACAACATGTAATACCAGCGCTATGGAAATCCCATGCAAAAACGTCATTTTTTTTGAGTGCGGGATTGACGTTGCGTTACAGGCTAAAATGCTTGCGGTACAGCTTTACCGACACGACTCGTAATGGCTGCGTTACGGTTTTTACACTGAAATTGCCATTTTTTCAGCATTAAAACTGGAACGCAAAAGGTAGTGGCTAGAGGTGGAAGAAAACAAACCAAGATGAAGCCAGACTAGATGATAACTTTGGAAGACTGTGAATAAAAGGCTAATGCTTAGCAGACTGGCTGATGTTATGACCAATAGGCAATATAAGCAGTTAGGTATAACCAGCAGGTACTGAGTCTGATAATAGGATTGGCCAGTAGTACCGATAGCAGTAATGACAAACGTACCAATAATAGGAATAGCTGGGAGTACACAAAGCAGGAATAGCCAGTAGTACTGACAGCAGCAAAGGTCATTAGCTTGTATAGCATTTACAATAAGCAAGTTATGGCTATCAGATCAAGTTGCCAGGGAGCTACTAGCATGCAGAACTGTATTGACAGCAGTACAGACACCAGGAATGGATCGAAGTATTAATTGCAGGAAATGGCTGACGGGACTGGCAGTAACAATGGTCAGTATTACTGATATCAGGGATGGCCAGCAGTATTAGTAGCAGGAATGTTATACTGTACTAACTGCAGGAAATTAACAACAGTACTGATCATAAGAATGGCCAACAGTACTAACTGCAGGAAATGGCCAACAGTACTAACTGCAAGAAATGGCCAACAGTACTAATCATAAGAATGCCCAAAAGTACTAACTGCATGAAATGGCCAACAGTACTAATCATAAGAATGGCCAACAGTACTAACTGCAGGAAATGGCCAACAGTACTGATCATAAGAATGGCCAACACTATTAACTGCAGGAAATGGCCAACAATACTGATAGCAGGAAGTGTAGGCAATACTGATAATCATCAAGTTATGGTTAGCAGACCGGGATTTCAAGAAGTAACATTTACTTGCATTTAGCAGCAAAACAACATGTTGAGGAAACGCTTATGAATATGACTATCTGTTCTGTTTTTTAAATCAACAGAAAGTGCATATCTGAGTAAGCCTGGGCCTTAAGACCTGATTGTTCTTTTTATTTCTCAGTACATCCATTTCACAAATAACAAAAACTATAATCCACTGTAAAGTTAAATACCCTTTTAATACTTGCACCCATTCAGAATAACCATAGACGTTTGATAGCAATTACATGTCTGACATGTAAAATACTCTAGGTGACCATTTGTACAAGTAGTATTTACTTGTACATCCTTAGTTAAACTAGCATAACAAGCAAGCAGTACCCTATGGTATTAATAACTACCTGTTTTCCTGCAAAAATACATAAGAATTTGAAAAACAGGAGACAGGAAACACTGCTGAGGGGAATACACATGGTATGCTATTATGTCAGTCTTCCACAGTGTGTCAGCATAATATTTAATTGGCTCTTCTACAAACCACCACACTCCTATAATTTACCTCATTGTGACAAGAAAACTGGAAAGTACTCTATAAATGAAACTGTGCTATGTTAGTCACTGTCAAGTGATGTGGGAATTGTAAATGTCTGAACAATCATAATGAGTTGAAATGTGCTGCCAATTATGCTAGGTATGTATCTACCGCAGACATTTCTGTAACATCATCAACATTCCAGATTGAAAATCAAAACATTGTACATTAATACGCAAATTAACCGGTATGTCATTTC